>NC_134354.1:97110489-97296336 GCF_048569485.1 Anomaloglossus baeobatrachus | reverse complement strand
TCGGAAATGGCCGACCTAAGCCAACGAACCAGGGTCGGCTTAGATGCCGAGAGACCGCTACGCTGAGTAGTGGTCAGCACCAGAGAGAGGTGCACCGCCTAATAACAGCGGTGCGAGACACATAGATCCGGAGCGCCCGCACCAGATCCAGGATATGCAACGCTTTTTCAAAGCGATGAACAGGAGCCGGGACAAAAGGAAGGCAGGGAAAATGCCCCGGTTAAGGTGGAAGCAGCAACCACCTTAGGGAGAAAGTCCGGAGTCGGACGGAGACCACCTTGTCTTGATGAAAAACCAAAAAAGGGGGTGACTCCGAAGAGAGTGCAGCAAAAACAGAGACTCTCTTGAGGGAAATTATGGTCACTAGAAAGACCACTTTCTGTGAAAGACGAAACAAAGAAACCTCCCTAAGAGGCTCAAAGGGGGGTTTCCGGAAACCGTGAGGACCGGATTAAGGTCCCAGGGCTCCATAGGCCGCCGGTAAGGCGGAATGATGTGAGATGCGCCCTTGAAGGAGCGCACCGGAGCCAGCCGGACGATACGCCGCTGGCACACACTGACAGAGCCGAGACCTGTCCCTTAATGAGGGATAGTCCTAGCTGTAGACCGGACTGTAGAAGGGACAGGAGGGTCGGCAAGGCCAAAAGGCCAAAGGACACTTCGGAGCTCGAGTCATAGTGGAGATGACTTCAGGAGGGATACCAGAAGTCGTCAAGATCCAGGACTCAAGAGCCACGCCGTCAATCTGAGAGTCCAGAATTCTGGCGGAAAAAACGGACCTTTTGAGAGAAGGGTCTGGACGGTCCGGAAGATGCCATGGCAACACTACGGACAGATGGAGCAGGTCAGGGTACCAAGCTTGCCTGGGTCAGTCTGGAGTATGAGAATGACCAGACGGCCCTCCTTACTGATCTTGCGCAGGACTCTGGGCAAGAGCTAGAGGGTGAAACACGTAAGAGAGACGAAGCTGGGACCAAACATGAACCAGTGCGTCTGCCGCAAAACCTGAGGATCGTGGACCACGGTTGGACAGCTGAGATAATCTGCCTCGCAGTTTTCACGTCTGGGATGTGGGCTGCGGATATGGTGGACTAGGAGTCCTTCGTCCACTGAAGAATGCGTTGACCTCCAACATTGCCAGGCGGCTGAGTGTCCCGCCCTGGAAGTTGATGTAGGTAAACGCTGTCACGTTGTCTGACTGGACTCGAATGTGCCTAGCCGCCAACAGATGTGTGAAAGGCTTAGAGAGCTAGAAACACAGCTCTGATTTCCAGCACATTGATCCAGAGGGCTGATTCGGACAGAGTCCAAGCGCCCTGCGCTCCACGGTGGGGATATACTGCTCCCCAGTCGGATAGACTAGCATCCTGGTGAGGATCACCCGGGACGGGGCCAGGAAGGAGCGTCCTGAGACAGAGTGGCCAAAGCCACCACTGAAACGAGCCCCTGGTCTGTGGCCAAGCCACCACCCCGTGGAAGGAGGAAGTTCGCTTGTACAGCGGAAAATATCCAGCCTCAGAGGACGCAGGAGAAACTGGGCAAGGGAATCGCTTCCATTGACTCCACCATCTGATCCAGTACCTGTATTCGGTGCCTGATGGAACGACGTCGACCGCCAGCGGAGGAGGACTACTGTTTGACTAAGGGCAGCTTCACAAGTGCCGACAGAGTCTCGAATTGCGTCCCTGGGTACGTGAACTTCTGGTTCGAAGTCAGAGTGGACTTGGACAGAAAGACAAGCCACCCGAATTGGTTTAGAGTGGCGAGAGTGAGCGAGGGACTCTGCTAAGAGTCTGCACTGGATGAAAGCCCCGACAAGAAGGCCGTCCAGGGCAAAAGATCACTGCCAATCCCTAGAGGTGCAGGACCCTAATCACAGCTGCCCCAACCTTGAGAATACTCGAGGGGCCGTGGCTAACCCCCGAGGGAAGAGCCACGAATTGGACCACTCCAATTGCAAAACGTAGCCAACGCTGGTGTGAAACTGTGATTGGCACATGCAGATAGGCATCTCTGATGTCGATGGATGCTAGGGAATCTCCTTGGGTTATTGATTGATCCGGTGAAAACACACGGAACAAGACCGAGACTCCATGTGAAAACGCCACACCTGAACATGCTTGAAAAGCTTGAGATCCAGGTCGGAAGGCACTGCCCTCTTCGGGGACTAGGAATAGATTTAAGCAGAGAAATCTCAGAACCGTTCCCAGTCGGGAACCGATACAATTACTCCATTGGCCTGCAAGAATGCCACGGCCTGTGAGAAGGCGGCGGCCTTGGAGCAGGGGGGAGTTGACAGAAAAAATCTGTTTGGCGGGTGGATAGAATTCTATCCTGTAGCCATGGGAGATGTAATCCCGCACCCACTGAACGGAGACGTGTTAGAAACCATACGTCGCCAAGTGGGAGAGCCTGCCACCGACCAAGGACGTTGTTGGCGTGGCTAGATAGCCCGGAGGAAGCTGACTTAGTGGCAGCATCTCCTGCGGTTCTCTGAAGACGCGGCTTCGAGCGCCATTTGGGTTTATGATCCTTGGCCGAGCTAGTGGACGAGGCCGAGGGCTTAGAGAACGATCAGATAGAGGAACGAAAAGAACGAAACCTCAACTGATTCCTGCCCTGGACAGGTTTCCTGGTTTAGGTTTGTGGCATGGAAGAACTCTTCCCGCCAAGAGCTTCCTTAATTTCATCCAGTTGTTTCCGAATAGACTGGTCCCAACAAAAGGGAGCCCAGCAAGGAACTTCTATAGAAGCATCTGCCTTCCACTTCCGAAGCCACAGGAGCCTGTGGATAGCAAGGAAATTAGCCGAGGCCACCGCAGTGCGGTGAGAGTCTCCAGCATGGCAGACATGGCATAGGATGAAAAGACTGAAGTCTGGAAGTTCAGGCAACCATTTCGGGCATAGAGTCCCTGTGAGGGAATGCATCTCCTCTAGAGAAGCAGAGAAGGCTACGAAAGCCCGCACCGCTGTAAAGCTGAGAGAGAACGAAGCTCCTGCCGCCCCCATACAGATTTGGCCAGAAGGACAACCTGGCGGACAGCAAAACCTTAAGTGAGGAGCCATCATCCACTGATATAACGGTCCGGGCTGAGCCACCTTTGGTGAATGAGCCCACTCCTTGACCACCACTGGTGGAAAGGGGAAAACAGTCATCAGAACCACGCTTCATGGGAAGCGTCTGTCAGAGCAGACTCTGGGCTTGGTCACAGTGGCTGAAAACTGGAGTGGTTAAGGAACACACCTTTTGTTCTCTTAGGCAAGGGAACTCCGGCGGATTGAGGTCCCGTACAAAATTAATGTACAGTGGGATCCTTATAGAGGTGCCGTCAGCCACTGATACAACTATCCGGGCTGAAAGTCTAGACACCGGAGGGACCACCCTTGGCGAATGAGCTCACTCCTTGACTACCTCTGGTGGGAGGGGTGGGAGGGGGAAACAGTCATCAGAACCCCGCTTTGGGGTCTGACAGGACAGGCTGTGGGCCTGGACACAGTGGGCTGAAAACTGGAGTGGTTAAGGAACACACTCCTTGTTCTGTTTAAGGTATACTGATGCCTTTCTGCCAGCGGGGAATACTCCCCTGATACAGGCGGATGGAGGTCCAGTACAAGTATAATGGACGCAATCCAATCATTAGCATCTGCGTCACCTTCGGACAGATCAATGGTACATAAAGTAGCGTCCGAGCCCCTGGTGGAGACATCCTCCTCGTCCAGTGAGTCAGCTCGTGAATCAGAGCTGCGGGACGGGGAAGGACAGGGGACCCTGCGTCTCCATGTTAGGAGGACGGGGTCTGAGACCAGAAGGAGAGTCCTCTGTGAGCTTTGCTGAGCGAGCTGTAGCAGCAGAAACGCCCTGAGAAGGGGGCTAATGCATGCTCAGCAGAGTCCGGGACAGCCGTCCCCTGGAAAGAGCGGATTCTACCCAAACCGGGGGTCAGCCACCGAAGCCGGCGCAGCTGGAGGGACCACTGCTGAGCCTCCAGGCCGAGGGACCACTGTGTTTATGTGCTCGGTACAGCCGTACGAGACTACATGCAGTGCATATTAAAAACAGCCTTGCTCTGATGTGAGACATGCTGCAGAGGTGGGGGCTCTGTCCAGAATGGCCCCCAGCAGAGTATATAAACAGATAAAATAAGCAGCTGCACAAACCGGAGGTTGTGGCTGCCAGATCGTTTAACATACATTTCTGTGCCCTCCAGTCCCTCAGCCCAGGC
Source organism: Anomaloglossus baeobatrachus (assembly GCF_048569485.1). Classification (NCBI taxonomy): domain Eukaryota; kingdom Metazoa; phylum Chordata; class Amphibia; order Anura; family Aromobatidae; genus Anomaloglossus; species Anomaloglossus baeobatrachus. The sequence continues at coordinate 97,292,113 of NC_134354.1, read as the reverse complement.
CCCCACTTGTCACAATGTGGAATCTCTGTGCCTATGCAGGCACAGAGAACGCTGAGAAAATGGCGACCGGAGCGAGGAGAGGGGGCGGGGGCCTACTCTGAGAGCGGCAAACGAGGTAGACAGGGGAGGGAATCCTTCCTCAGTGAGGAGTGTCCGTTCCCTGTGCTGCACAGCCGCTGGGCGGAGCCGCACTGTCCCTCTGCATGACTGACATGCAGAGGCAGTGGAAACCGAAACTAGGCCTCAGGCGAAGCCGGGGCCTAGATTTAAACATGCGGCCGGCGTGCAGGCACCATCGGCGCGGTTCTCCAGTGAAAACTGGAGAACCGGCCGGAAATGTTAACACAAACATAAAACACACTCTCCCCAAAAAATAAAGTATAAAGGACCCCTGGAAAGACCACTTTCTGTGGTAATAACGTCTCATGTACTTAGCTTGTGAGACGCAGGTTGCCAGGTCCCTGGGGGGTGATCGCTCCGTCCGACAGGGTCCTGAAAAGGGCTGCGGATGGAGACCGGTCTCCTGCAAAGCAGTGAGAACCGAGATGGCTCCCACTTCAAGCCAGAGCCCCAGGGGATGGTGAAGGAGCGCGGCATGAGAAGGCTCCAGCCTTGGAAAATCAACCTTAACAGCACCGCCGACACAGTGGGGTGAGAAGGGACATGCCGGGAGTCCAGACTGGACCCGCTTTTCTTCCAAATCTTTGATCCAAAAAAAATCAAAAATCAGAGAATGCATGTGTGTGTGACCTCCTGAAACACAAAGCATTGAACTGGCTAGGACTGGCTAGCAGGGGGTGTATATGCTAGGAGGGAGGAGCTACACGTTTGAGTGTAGTACTTTGTGTGTCCTCCGGAGGCAGAAGCTATACACCCATGGTCTGGGTCTCCCATAGGAACGATAAAGAAATTTCTGGGTTTAAAGTTACACCACTTTGTGGCATACGTTTTGTAAAATTTGTAGTTCGAGCATCATCACATTACACTTATCACCTTAGCAAGGATTGCCATTTAAAGGGAGTCTGTCAGTAGGTGTTTGCTCTGTAATCTGAAGACAGCATGCTGCAACAGTTACATACAGATTACAGCCCATCACCTCTTATCACAAAGTGTGTTTTTGTTTACCAATGTTGGTTTAAAGGGGATGGCCACTACTTGGACAACCCCTACTCATTCCCCTCGTTCACCCCCATAAAAATGAATAAACCTATATACTCACTCCCGTAACGGCTGCGATGTCTGAAGTCGCGATCCCAGAGCTCATGTGACATTGTTATGACAAGTGAGCCCTGCGATCAACCAGCATCTCGTCTCCCCGCCTTGGGATATTTGAGCAGGATGTGGGCACTGCACTAACTTCATGCTCAAACGTCCAAAGGCAGGGAGGAGGACACTGGTGCTGATTGGTCGGGGGGGCTCACGTATTATAACAATGTCACGTGGGCCCCGGGAATGCTGCTTTAGGCATCGCTGGAACTGCGGCAGTACTGAAGGGGAGTATAGGCTTATTTATTTTTACGGGGAGCGACTGGGGAATGAGAAGGAGTTGTTCAAGTAGTAATCAAACCCTTTAAGCTTCAGTATCTTTATCTTTAATGGACTCAAGAGCACTGAGCTCAAGTCCAATTTCGCCTCCTTCTTTGATTAGCAATTGTCTATGGAAATGTGGCACGGAGAGCCTGATGTGCACGGGGGCAGCTGTACAGGCTCTGCTACATGCTAAAATAAAATCTTTGATTTTGTCAGAACGGCTACACTCAGTAATCTAAGTGATACATGGTTGGATTCAGGATCTCTTTGCCTACATCATGCTGCCCTCAAATGAGGTAGCAAAAACCAGCTGGCAGATTCCCTTTAAAACACCAAGTGTTGCAAAAGTTTTGCGCAACTTTGCGTTTTAAGCCTTAAATCGGTTGTAGATTCTTACACTCTTCTTTCCAGCAGAGAGAAGTGCATGTGTGTGAATTTAATCTGAAATTGAACTAAACCGCAGCCATGGACAGGCACAATCAAACCCCAACTGTGCCTTTTGAAACACTTTATTACATGGTAATCAGATCCATGAGCATTGTTTGCTCAGACGTAATAAACTTCATAAGCCATTATGGCAGTATAACTTATTTACAGCGCTGTAAAAAGTAATACTACCCTTTAACTTTTCCATATTTTTCCCATGTCATATCCACAAACTTAAATGTGTATTATTGTGATTTTATGTGCTATACCAACACAAAGCAGAAAGTATGTATGAAATCTAAACGAAAGGATACACGGTTTTCTACATATTTAAAAAGTATAAATCTAAAATTTGTGACATGCATTTATATTCAGCCCCCCTAAGCCAATACATTGATGGACCACCTATCACTGCAATTACTGCTTAAATCTTTTGGGGGATGTTTACAGGTTTTGAACATCTATAATTTGCAATGTGTGCCCATTATTCTTTGCAAAATAGCTATAGCTCATTGAGATTGGATGGGGGACATCTGTGAACAGCAATTTTCAAGTCTTGTCACAGATTCTCAATGAGATTTAGGTCTGGACGGTGACTGGGCCATTAACACACACGAATATGCTTTGATCTAAACCATCTATGGTAACTGGCAGTAATTATAGAGTTTTCATCCTGCTGGAAAGTAAACCTACATCCCAGTCTCAAGTCTTTTGCCGCCTCTAACAAGTTTTTCCTCCAGTATTGCCCTGTATTTAGCTCATTCCATCTTCCCGTCAACTCTGACCAGCTTCCCTGTTCCTGCTGAAGAAAAGCCTCCCCACAGCATGATGCTGCCACCATGTGTGATGGTGGGGATGGAGGTTTCCTGGCTGATGTGCAGAGTTACTTTTCTGCCACACAAAGAGTTTTGCATTTAAGCCAAAAAGTTCTATTTTAGTCTCCTCTGACCAGGGCACGTTCTTCCACATGCTGTGTCCCCTAAATGGCTTTTTATAAATTGCAAAAATAAATTCTTATGGCTTGCTTTAAAAAAAATGGTGTTTTAAACAGCCAGGTTTGGGGAGTATACGACTAATACTAGTCCTGTGGTTCAATCAATGGTTGCTGTCTGGCAGTGGGAGGGTCAGTTCTGATAAACCGTATTTTTCGGACCATAAGACGCACTTTTTTCCCCCAAATGTTGGGGGAAAGTTGGGGGTGCGTCTTATGGTCTGACTATAGGGCTGCGGCTGGGAATGAGGGTGCTGCAGGTCATCGGGGGCACGAGCAGGCAGCAGCAGCGCCTGCCGTGACCACGTGGGCCCGCTCATTACATATGCACGCCCATCCTCCCGCCCATCTCTCAGCGCTGAAGCCGGCGCTGACAGGTGGGCGGGAGGACGAGCGGGGACGCGCGCATAGTAAAGAGCCGGTCCACATGATCACCCCTGGCAATTACAGCCTGGAGTGATCATGTGCGGCTGTATTCACTGCCCCCCGCGAGTCATTACCAGCGCGGGGTGCAGTGAATCAGTGCACTCACCCGTCCCCGTGTGTGGAGCCGCCCCCCTGCTGCACGCGATGTCTTCCTGTCTGTGCCGGTCAGCTGATCTGTGCTGAGCTGGTCAGCTGATCGGCACAGACAGGAAGACATCGCGATGCAGCAGGGGAACGGCTCCACACACGCAGGTCAGCGGCGCAGAGAGGAAGATGATCGGTGCTGCAGGGAGTGAGGAAAAGGTGAGTATAAACGTTTATTTTTTTCTTTGTGCTATAGGATACAGGCCATATACCAGGATGGTATATGAGCACGATGGGGGCATATAGCAGGATGGGAGTATATGAGCAGGAGGGATGGGGGGGGGTATGTGAACAGGCTGGATGGGGGGGGGTATGTGAACAGGCTGGATGGGGGGGGGGGGGGGGTATGTGAACAGGCTGGATGGGGGGTATGTGAACAGGCTGGATGGGGGGGGTATGTGAACAGGCTGGATGGGGGGGGGTATGTGAACAGGCTGGATGGGGGGGGGTATGTGAACAGGCTGGATTGGGGGGGGGTATGTGAACAGGCTGGATTGGGGGGGGGGGGGTATGTGAACAGGCTGGATTGGGGGGGGGGGGTATGTGAACAGGCTGGATTGGGGGGGGGGTATGTGAACAGGCTGGATGGGGGGGGTATGTGAACAGGCTGGATGGGGGGGGGGTATGTGAACAGGCTGGATGGGGGGGGGGTATGTGAACAGGCTGGATGGGGGGGGGTATGTGAACAGGCTGGATGGGGGGGGTATGTGAACAGGCTGGATGGGGGGGGGGGTATGTGAACAGGCTGGATGGGGGGGGGGGGTATGTGAACAGGCTGGATGGGGGGGGGGGTATGTGAACAGGCTGGATGGGGGGGTATGTGAACAGGCTGGATGGGGGGGGGGTATGTGAACAGGCTGGATGGGGGGGGGGTATGTGAACAGGCTGGATGGGGGGGGTATGTGAACAGGTGGATGGGGGGGGGTATGTGAACAGGTGGATGGGGGGGGGGGGTATGTGAACAGGCTGGATGGGGGGGGGTATGTGAACAGGCTGGATGGGGGGGGGGTATGTGAACAGGCTGGATGGGGGGGGTATGTGAACAGGCTGGATGGGGGGGGGGATATGTGAACAGGCTGGATGGGGGGGGGGTATGTGAACAGGCTGGATTGGGGGGGGGTATGTGAACAGGCTGGATGGGGGGGGGTATGTGAACAGGCTGGATGGGGGGAATATGTGAACAGGCTGGATGGGGGGGGTATGTGAACAGGCTGGATGGGGGTTTATAGCAGGATCATATACAAGGCAGGAGGATCATTACCAGGATGGGGTACCTTAGTAGAGAATTTGGGGACATTACCCCCATAACAGTGTCAGCAGCAGATCCTCGCCCCATAACAGTGTGTCATGACCACATTTTTTGCTTAAAGTTTTATTTTCCCATTTTCCTCCTCTAAAACCAGGGTGCGTCTTATAGTCCGGTGCGTCTTATAGTCCGAAAAATACGGTAGTCCTGGTATGTGTAGAGCTTGCTCCACATGCTGGGACCTGGGCTGGCCTCTATCCACAATTGCCTCTTTTGCAACATAGAAGCGGTTATATATACAGGTTACAGGTATGTGTGCTCCATTATGGTTCTGCTTTTAACTTTATCTAGGAGGCGGCATGGCACATGAAATACAGAATATAGTGTAGGACCCCCCTATTGAGATTTGCCGTGATGTTGGCAGGGGTGGCTCAAAGAATTGATCAATTATTTGCTAAAAATCTCATTTATATTACAGTACAGTTGGAATAGATCTGTGAATTTGCACTTTTTATATGATGCATGCCATTTTCAGATCGTGCTGACTCCCCTCTCTCAGAGTATACGACTAATAGTAGTCCTTTGGACAGATTCGCCACCTGAGCTGTGGATCTCTGAGGCTACTCCACAGGGACCATGGGTCTCTTGGCTGTTTCTTTAATTAGTGCGCTCCTTGCTTGGGATGTCAGTTTAGGTGGACGACCATGACTTGGTAGGTTTGCAGTTGTGCTGTACTCCCTCCATTTTTGGATAATAGATTGAACACTACTTTGTGAGATGTTCAGAGTTTCGGCTATTTTTTTATGTAACCTAACCCTAATGCTCTTTGAACCTTAATGTTCTCAAACAAACCTCTGAGGCTTTCAAAGAGCAGCTTTAGTTATACTAAGAATAAATTAACACAGGTGGACTCAATTTACTAATTAGGAGAGTTCTAGAGACAATTGGTCACACAGGATTTTATTTATGGGTTTAGACTACAGAGGGTTGAATACATATGCAAGTCACAACTTTCAGATTTAGATTTTTAAATATTTAAAAAAAAAAATTTACATAATTTCCATTGCAATTCATAAATACTTGGTACTTAGTGTTGGTATATCATATAAAATCCCAATCAATTAAAATTTGTAGGTGTTCCGAGTAAAAATGTGGAAAAGTTCATGGGGTATGAATACATTTTCAAAGCACTGTGAATGCTGTAAGCTTCAAAGCATTAAACCCTTCATGACTGGACAATTTATTTTTGCGCTTCCCCCCCTTCCTTTTCTTCCACGACCCATAAACCCAAAACATTTTAATTTTTCCATTGACAGCCATATAGGGGCTTGTTTTTTTTTTTTGAGAGAGAAAATTTACAATTTTGAATATTAGTCATATTGTCATAAAATGTACTGGAAAAAAAAAGTGAAAATTTCAAAAGGATGATGAAATGGTGGACCCCAAAAAATGCAATTCTGCCATTGTTGGGAAGGGAGGTCATTTTTATGGCATTCATTGTATGGTAAAAACAATTCTACGGGCCAGAAGTATTGCAACAATACAGTTATTTTTTGTTTAAATGATGAAAAAAATCAGAAGTTTGTAAAAAAAATGTACAAAAAGTTTTTTATCTCCGTTTTCAGAGACCTGAACATTATTATTTTAAAATAAAATGAGCTGTGTGAGGACTAGTTCTTTTTTGTGTGGTGAGCTTATGTTTTCATTGATACCATTCTGGGGCGATATACAGCGTTTTGATCGCTTTTTACTGCATTTTTTTTAGTCAGGTGTGGTGATTTAACCAACGCAACTCTTACATCAAAAAGGTAATATATAGTACGGATTCCATTTAGTCAAATCAACCATTTATTCCGGTTTCCATTGTTTATATACGCTATGTTGTCTTCTAATAAAAAAAATGTTCATTAAAACATTGTTTATAAAGAAATAAAAAAAAAATTCAGATAGTGTTTTTTTTTTTACTTTACAGTAATATACAGTGGCTTGCAAAAGTATTCAGCCCCTTTGAATTTTTCAACCTTTTCCCACATTTTAGGCCTCAAACATAAAGATAAAAAAATGTAATGTTAGGGTATGTGCGCACTAGGCGTTTTTTTCACGCTGCGTTTTTATGTGCGTTTTTGTCTCAAAAAACGCACCCGCGGCTAAAAAACGCGACAAAAACGCATGCGTTTTTGCCGCGATTTGGTGCGTTTTTTGCTGCGTTTTTGCTCACTGCGTTTTTAATCAGTGCACAATGCCATTAAAGATTGTTGATGAAAAAAAAAAAAAAAAAAAAGGTCTGATGTCATTTCCTTCTTCAGAATGTTCATTGTATGCAGGAGAGCAGACAGCTGCAGAACTAGTGTATGCAGGAGAGCAGACAGCAGCTGCAGAACTACAAGGCTCAGCATCCTCCATTCACTAGTGTATGCAGGAGAGCAGACAGCAGCTGCAGAACTACAAGGCTCAGCATCCTCCATCCAGGACTGTATGCAGTTTTGTGCCCAAAAAGAAAAAAAAAATGACATGGGCTTCGCCATATTTTTGTATGCTAGCCGAGTACAGCAGGCAGGTACGGGCTGCCCCCAACCCCCAGCTGCCTATTTGTACCCGGCTGGGAACCAAAAATATAGAGAAGCCCTTTTTTTTTAATTATTTCATGAATTTCATGAAATAATTAAAAAAAAAAAAAAAGACGTGAGCTTCGCCTAATTTTTGAGTCCAGCCGGGTACAACTAGGCAGCTGGGGATTGGAATCCACAGTGCAGGGTGCCCAAGCTTTCTGGGCACCCCCACTGCGAATTGCAGTCCGCAGCCACCCCAGAAAATGGCGCTTTCATAGAAGCGCCATCTTCTGGCGCTGTATCCAACTCTTCCAGCTGCCCTGATGCCGGGTGGCTAGCTGGGTAATAATGGAGTTAGGGCTAGCTGTATATTATCAGCTAGCCCTAAGCCCGAAATTCATGGTGTCACGCCAATATTAGACATGGCCACCATGAATTTCTAGTAATGATAAAAAAAAAAAAAACACAACACACAGAAAAATATTTTTATTAGAAATAAAACACAAAACAATTAGTGACTCCATCTTTATTGAAATAAAGAACCCCCCTCCGCAGTAATCCTGGGTCAGGGTCCCGCATCGTCCAATCCGGATCCAATATCATCTGATCGGTTTGCTGGAAGGCAAAGCGATCAGATGATGTGTCAGGTTAAACTACGTGAATCACATCACACATCAGCTGATTGTATAAAAGCCGATTATACAATCAGCTGATGCATCGGTGCAAAAAAAAAAGAAGGGAATTTTGTTACTTACCGTAAATTCCTTTTCTTCTAGCTCCTATTGGGAGACCCAGACGATTGGGTGTATAGCTACTGCCTCCGGAGGCCACACAAAGCATTACACTAAAAAGTGTAAGGCCCCTCCCCTTCTGGCTATACACCCCCCGTGGGATCACGGGCTTGCTCAGTTTTAGTGCTAAAGCAAGAAGGAGGAAAGCCAATAACTGGTTTAAACAAATTCAATCCGAAGTAACATCGGAGAACTGAAAACCGTTCAACATGAACAACATGTGTACCCGAACAACCAAAAATCCCGAAGGAAACAGGGCGGGTGCTGGGTCTCCCAATTGGAGCTAGAAGAAAAGGAATTTACGGTAAGTAACAAAATTCCCTTCTTCTTCGGCGCTCCATTGGGAGACCCAGACGATTGGGACGTCCAAAAGCAGTCCCTGGGTGGGTAAATTAATACCTCATGTTAGAGCTGTAAAACAGCCCTTCCCTACAAGGAGGCAACCGCCGCCTGCAGGACTCTCCTACCTAAGCTGGCATCCGCCTAAGCGTAGGTATGCACCTGACAATGCTTGGTGAAAGTGTGCAGACTCGACCAGGTAGCTGACTGGCACACCTGCTGAGCCGTAGCCTGGTGCCGTAATGCCTAGGGCGCACCCACGGCTCTGGTAGAATGGGCTTTCAGCCCTGATGGAACCGGAAGCCCAGCAGAACAGTAGGCTTCAAGAATTGGTTCCTTGATCCATCGAGCCAGGGTGGATTTGGAAGCCTGCGACTCTTTACGCTGATTAGCGACAAGCACAGAGAGTGCATCCGAGCGGCGCAGAGGCGCCGTGCGGGAAATGTAGATTCTGAGTGCTCTCACCAGATCCAACAAATGCAAATCCATTTCATATCGATGAAATGGATGAGGCAAAAGGAAGGTAAGGAGATATCCTGATTGAGATGAAAGGGGGATACCACCGTAGGGAGAACTCCGGAATCGGGCGCAGCACTGCCTTGCCTTGGTGAAACACCAGGAAGGAAGCTTTTGGATGACAGCGCTGCTAGCTCGGACACTCTCCTAAGAGACGTGACCGCTACCAGAAAGGCCTCTTTCTGGGAAAGTCGAGAGAGTGAAACATCTCTCAGATGCTCGAAGGGCGGCTTCTGGAGAGCAATTAGTACCCTGTTCAGATCCCATGGGTCCAACGGCCGTTTGTACAGAGGGACAATGTGACAAACCTCCTGCAGGAACGTGTGTACCTGAGGAAGTGGTGCTAGGCGCTTCTGAAGAATACAGATAGCGCTGAGACTTGTCCTTTAAGGGAGCCGAGTGACAACCTTTTTCCAAACCAGATTGCAGGAAGGAAGGAAAAGTAGGGAATGCAAATGGGCAGGGAGACACTCCCTGAGCAGAGCACTAAGAGAAGAATATCCTCCACATCCTGTGGTAGATCTTGGCAGACGTCGGTTTTCTAGTCTGTCTCATGGTGGCAATGACGTCCTGAGATAATCCTGAAGACGCTAGGATTCAGGACTCAAAAGGCCATACCGTCAGGTTCAGGGCCGTAGAATTCAGATGGAAAAAACGGCCCTTGGGACAGTAAGTCTGGCCGGGCTGGTAGTGCCCACGGTTGGCAGACCGTGAGATGCCACAGATCCGGGGACTACGACCTCCTCGGCCAGTCTGTGGCGATGAGGATGGCGCGGCGGCAAACGGACCTGATGTTGCGTAGCCCTCTGGGCAGCAGTGTCAGAGGGGGAAACACATAGATAGCTGGAACTGCGACCAAACCTGAACTAAGGCGTCTGCCGCCAGAGCTCTTTGATCGTGATACCGCGCCATGAAAATCGGAACCTTGTTGTTGTGCCGAGACGCTATTAGGTCGACGTTCAGCATCCCCCAGCGTTGACAGATTTCCTGAAAACCGTCCGGGTGAAGATACCCTTCCCCTGCGTCCATACCCTGGCAACTGAGGAAGTCTGCTTCCCAGTTTTCTGCGCCCGGGATGTGAACTGCGGATATGGTGGATGCTCTGTCTTCCACCCCCATCAGACTCCGCCGGACTTCCTGGGAGGCTTGCCGACTGCGTGTTCCGCCTTGGTGGTAGATGTATGCCACCGCTGTGGAGTTGTCCGACTGAATTCGGATGTGTGTGCTTTCCAGCCACGGCTGGAAGGCTTGCAGGGCAAGATACACTGCCCAGATTTCCAGCACATTGATTTGAAGGATGGACTCCTCTGAAGAGAGTCCTTGACCGTCTGAGAAGGGGGACGTTCCTTCTAGGGACGTCGACTTCCCATCCCATTGGCAAAGAATGCCACATTGGAGTGGACGCAGATGAAACTGCGCGAAAGTGACTGCCTCTGCATGAGGCGTGTTAAGGAGTGTGACTGGCCGTGAAGGAGAGACTGCACCCCCGTCTGTAGTGAACGCTGTTTGTCCAGCGGAAGCTTCACTATCGCTGAGGGAGCGTGACACTCCATGCCCAGATATGTCAGCAATTGGGTCGGTGTCAGATTTAACCTTGAGAAGTTGATGATCCACCCGAAACTCTGGAGAGTCTCCAGCGCTACGCTCAGGCTGTGTTGGCATGCCTCTTGAGAGGGTGCCTTGACAAGTCGACCGTCCAAGGAAGGATCACAGAGTGACCCTGAGAGTGCAGGACTGCTCCCACTGCTGCCCTGAACTTGGTGAAACCCCGTAGGGCTGTCGCCAGACCGAAGGGCAGGGCTACGAACTGAAGATGCTCGTCTTCAATAACGAAACGTAGCAAACGTTGGTGCTCTGGAGCAATCGGCACGTGGAGATAAGCATCCTGATGTCTATTGATGCTAGGAAATCTCCTTGAGACATTGAGGCAATGACGGAGCGGAGGGATGCCCTCCGGAACCGCCTGGCCTTCACGTGCTTGTTGAGCAGTTTTAGGTCCCCCACAATCAGATTGGAGGAAAAACCGTGTCTTGTTCCTGAAGAGGAACAGGAATTACCACTCATTCTGCCTGCAGAAGAGCATCGGCTCGGTGGGTAGGTGGGGAAGTTCTGAAGAATCGAGCCGGAGGCCGAGAACAGAACTCTATCCTGTACACGTGAGACACAATGTCTCTCACCCACCGGTCTGTGACCTGTGGCAGCTAAATGTCGCCAAGGCGAGAGAGTCTGCCACCAACCGCGGATGCGGAGAGAGAGCGCTTAAAGTCATGAGGAGACCGCCTTGGAAGCGGTTCCTCTGGCTGCCTTCCTTGGGCGTGATTGAGCCCGCCTGGAATCTGAGCCCCTCTGAGCCTTTTGAGCCCTTTTGGACTAGGACAATGTGGACCTGCCCGAGCCTGGGAAGGACCGAAACCTCGACTGTCTCTCTCGGACAGCATTAATAGGGTAAGTCGCAATGCAGACATTGCGAGGATAAGGACGCTACCTGCGGCACAGATGTACCTGTGCTCAAGACCAGCTGCGCAAGACCAGCTGACATAGCTTAGAGTGCCCATACGGCTGCGAATGCCGGAGCAACCGACACGCCGATAGCTTCATAGACAGATTTCAACCAGAGGTCCATCTGTCTGTCAATGGCATCTTTAAGTGAAGTCCCATCTCCACTGCAACTATGGATCTAGCCGCAAGCCTGGAGATTGGGGGATCCACCTTTGGACCCTGGGTCCAGCGCCTGACCACGTCAGGGGGAAAGGGATAACATGTATCCTTAATACATTTGGAGAAACGCTTATCTGGTAAGCGTGGTGATTCTGAACTGCTTCTCTGAAGTCAGCGTGGCCAGAAAAGTACTCAATGTACGCTTGAGATACTGAAATGGGATTTCTCCTGCTGGGAAGCTGACTCCTCCACTGAAGGAGCTGGGGGAGAGATATCCAACATGCCATTGCTGGACGCTATAAGATCATTCCCCATGGCGTCACCATCCGGTGTATCCAGATTGAGAGCGGTGTCAGGATCAAAGTCCTGATCAGCTACGTCTGCCTCATCATACAGAGAGTCCTCTGCTGTGACCCTGACTAGTGATGAGGCCGAGTGCCGCTCCCAGCGAGCTCGCTTAGGCTGTCTGGGACTGTCGTCCGTGTCAGAGCCTTCACCCTGGAATGCCTGGGACCCCCCCGGAGCACTGATTTTGTTCCAAATGAGGGTGGCCAGGGAGCAGTGATCAAGATTACCCATGGCCTGTCTGGACTGCAAGTCACTATCCCATGACAATCTATCAGCCGAAACTGCAACACCGTCCCTGTCCATGGACAGGGTTCACAGGTGGTTCCTTTGGCCACCTCTAGTAGAGACCCCGGCTGACCAAGTGCTACAGAGGAGCATTGCACACAACGGGGGTCAGTGGAACCTGCCGGTGGAACAGTATCACATGCAGTAAAAGCAGCATAGAAAGCCTGTGTTGCTTTTTTGCTGCTGTAGTCTAGCCATCTAGGAGCATATAGCCGAGAATAGCGACCGTACAGTGCAATGTATAGCATACAAGCATAAAGTACAAATGAGCACTTCAGCACATGCAATATGAGCAGCTTAGAAAGCCTGTGCCTTGGCACCCTTGCTTTTTTGCTGCTGTAGACTAGCCATCCAGGAGAATATCGCCAAGAGTAGCGACCGTACAGTGCAATGTATAGCATACAAGCATAAGTACAAATGAACACTTCAGCACATGCAATACAAGCAGCCTAGAAAAACTGTGCCTTAGCACCTTTGCTTTTTTGCTGCTGTAGTCTAGCCATTCTAGGAGAATATAGCCAAGAATAGCGACCGTACAGTGCAATGTATAGCATACAAGCATAAGTACAAATGAACACTTCAGCACATGCAATACAAGCAGCATAGAAAGCCTGTGCCTTAGCACCCTTGCTTTTTTGCTGCTGTTGTCTCGCCATCTAAGAGGGCATATAGCCAAAAATAGCGACCTACAGTGCAGTGTAAGCATAAAATACAAATGGACACAACGGTATTTAGTGGGGTCAGCACTTCAGGTGCTGCTTACCGCCCGCCTATAGGCGGGTGTGTGGTCGCCAGAGTCCTGTGACTGGTTGCCCAGAGCTTGTCTCCGTTCTCCAGCTCGGACTGCAGGAATGGCTGCCGGCGTCCTTCTCCAGCTCGTGTGACGAGGGGCGGGCCGTGGGCGTGCCCCAGGCAAGAGCGGGAAACCGGCGTCCCACTGTGTCCAGTGAAGGGGGCTGGAGAATGCAAAGCAGACTCCAGCCCTCGGCGCTGACTTTCTGTACAGCGTCCCGCCTCTCCCCTGACTGGCAGGGCTGGGGGCGGGAACGAAACGGAAACTAGGCCGCAAAGCCGGGGACTCGAGTAATAAGCGCGGCCGTCCTATGTGCACGGCCAGCGCGGAGTCCCCGGCGCACCACAAGTCCCAGCCGCGCCATAGTGTAAAAACACCCAGCAGCGGCCCGGCGCGGCAGTTCCCAATACATAAATTCACACAGCAAAGCCGTGAATAATAGCACGAGCGCTCCGCGCTGTTGTCCCCGGCGCACTAGCACTCCCAGCAATGCTGGTGTGTGTGTGCGCGATGTGTACGGGGACACAGAGTACCTTAATGTAGCAGGGCCCTGTCCCTGACGATACTCAGCTCCATATCCAGCAGGTTCTCTGGGTCTGTGGATGGAGCCCGGTCTCAGTGCCTGGAGACCTGTAAGATCCCACTTCACCCAGAGCCCTGAGGGGGGATGGGGAAGGAAAACAGCATGTGGGCTCCAGCCTCCGTACCCGCAATGGGTACCTCAACCTTAACAAACACCCGACAAAAGTGGGGTGAGAAGGGAGCATGCTGGGGGCCCCATATGGGCCCACTTTTCTTCCATCCGACATAGTCAGCAGCTGCTGATGACTAAAAACAGTGGAGCTATGCGTGGATGTCTGACCTCCTTCGCACAAAGCTTGAAAACTGAGCAAGCCCGTGATCCCACGGGGGGTGTATAGCCAGAAGGGGAGGGGCCTTACACTTTTTAGTGTAATGCTTTGTGTGGCCTCCGGAGGCAGTAGCTATACACCCAATCGTCTGGGTCTCCCAATGGAGCGCCGAAGAAATACTCACTTATGTGCTGTGCTGATTACCGGCAGCTCCTGGGGCGATCGGATGAGAGTCTGATCCTGTCCGATCGCTGCAGGAGCTGCCGGTAATCAACTGATGAAGTCCCCTAACGGCAGGATCAGCTGATAGCCGGCCGGGCGCGAAAAAGCCGGCGAGACTACGATCAGCTGATGCGTCAGGTGACTGCATCAGGTGATCCACCGCCAGGTCCTGCAAGCAAGGTCCTGCCCCGGGGAGACTGCACACAGCCAGAGCGGCGGTACCGAGACAGGGGCTGGGAGCGGGCATGGCACCGGGACCCTGCAGACAGGTGAGTATATATGACATTTTTTTTTTTCTACTGTTCACTTTTGTTTTCGCCGCTGCCTCCACCTCCCGCCCAGACATGGCGCCGCACGGAGCTGACATGCACAGGACGGGAGGTGGACGCAGCGGTGACGGTACCGGGAGGATTCACGCTTCTGTGTTTACCAACAGAAGGAATCCTCTTCCTGTACACGTCACTTTACTGCCCACCCATTGCGTTTATAGCTGCGTTTTTAGTCATAGAAACGCGGCTATATGCGTTTTTCATTGCGTTGTTGAACATCTCATTGAACTCAATGGGTGAAAAACGCAGTGAAAAACGCAGAAATAATTGACATGCTGCATTTTTGTGGTCACCACAAAAACGCAGCTACAAAAAAACGCTGTGTGCGGACAGCACTTATGGAAACCCACAGACATTGCTGGGGAAGCAATGTCACTGCGTTTTCAGCACAAAAACGAGGTAAAAACCGCCGCTAAAAACGCGGCAAAAACGCCTAGTGCGCACAAGGCCTTATGGTGAAGAATCAACAAGTGTAACACAATTGTGAAGTTGAACAAAATTTATTGCTTATTTTAACCCCTTCAGCCCCAGAGCGGTTTCCGTTTTTGCGGGTTTTTTTTTTTTTGCTCCCCATCTTCCGAGAGCCGTAACCTTTTTATTTTTCCGTCAATCTTGCCATAGGAGAGCTTGTTTTTTGCGGGACGAGTTGAACTTTTAAATGAAAACATAAGTGTTACCATATAGTGTACTGGAAAACAGCAAAAAAAATTCCAAGTGTGGAACAACTGCAAAAAAATTGTGATCACACAATAGTTTTTGGTAAATTTTATTCACCGCGTTCATTTTATGGTAAAACTGATGTGTCACTGTGCTGCCTCAGGTTGGTGCGAGTTTGTAGACACCAAACATTTATAGGTTTACTTGTATCTAAGGGGTTGAAAAAAAATTCACAAGTTTGTCCAATAAAAGTGGCGCATGTTTTGCGCCATTTTTAGAAACCCGTAGCGGTCTCATTTTTCAGGATCTATGGCTCAGCGATGGCTTATTTATTGCGTCTCGAGCTGACATTTCTAATGGTACAATTTTTGCGCAGATGCTAAGTTTTGATCATCTGTTATTGCATTTTGCACAAAACTTGCGGCGACCAAAAAACAAAATTTTGGCGTTTGGAATTTTTTTGCCGCTACGCAATTTACTGATCAGATCAATTGATTTTACAGTTTGATAGATCGGGCGTTTCTGAACACGGCAATACCAAATGTGTATATTTTTTATTTTTTTTAACCCTTTAATTTTCAATGGGGTGAAGGGGGGGGGGGGTCATTTGAACGTTAAGGTTTTTTTTTTTTATTTTTTAAAATTTTTTTTTTTTATTTTACTAGTTCCCCTAGGGGGCTATATAGATCAATAATCCGATCGCTCTGCCCTATCTGTAGATTTCAGCTGAGAACTGCAGATACGCTGCTTTACTCTCCGTGCTGGCACTATGCCGACACTGAGAGGAAGTGACTCATGATAGCTACAGGCATCATTACATGACCCTGTGCTACCATGGCAACCACCGAAAGTCACGTGATCACGCACGTGACTTCCGGTGGGGGCAGCAGTAAGTAAAAGTAATGGCCGCGTGCACATACATCTCGCCGCCAGACTTTGGCGGCGAGATGTAAGGGGTTAAATATTGTGGGTGGAATGCGATTCCACTCGTAACATGCAGGCACACATGTCAGCTGTTGAAAACAGCTGATATGTGCGCAGATCGCCGCAACCTGCCCACACCAGGGGGCGGGGATTAACCTCACACGATCCATGACGGATATATCCGTCATTGGTCGTGAAGGGGTTAAACTTTTGTAAAAAAAAAAAAAAAGAAACTAAAAATTGGAGCGTGCAATATTATTCGGCCCCTTTACTTTCAGTGCAGCAAACTCACTTCAGAAGTTCATTGAGGATCTCTGAATGATCCAATATTGTCCTAAATGACTGATGATGTTCTTGATTCTTCACCATAAGATTAACATTGACATCCTTATGTGTGAAGCCTGAAATGTGGGAAAAGGTGGAAAAATTAAAGGGGGCCGAATACTTTTGCAAGGCACTGTATTTTATATATCTATATATCTATATCTCTCTCTCTCATAGATATATATATTTAATGTTATTTATTTTTAATGGGGGATTTTAATTTTTATATATTTTTTGTATTTTTAAGTATTTTTTTCCATTATGTTCAGTCTGTATGGAGCTTAAACCTATATTTGTCCATTTGCTTACACTTTACACTGCACTATTCTGTCATTTGCGGTCTCTAATGAAGCGCCGACATCACACCGGTGATAAAATGGCAAAGACGGAGGCCTTCAGCAGCTGCCACAGTAACCCATCAGTGTCCCAGGACTGTGTCATGGAAGGCTGATGGGAACCAGAGATTGAGAAAAGCATTTAAATGGTTAACAGCGATGATCAGAGCTCTGGCCCGGTTGCTGCTGCTGTTAGACGCAGATGTCAGCTATGTAAAGTAGCATCCATCTACGGCGTGCGAAGGGAGCTCAGCCCCTCAACCCCTCTACACGCGGGCACCCCATTGCAGGACAAACACCCATGTGAGTGACGGGATTAATATCCAATTTTAATAAGCACTCTCCCCATGTCCATGCTTTAAACATCCTGTTTTGTTTCTAAACACGCAGCCTCCAGACAAGACAACGACATAACACACAGGTAACGAACACACACCTGGTTTCGGCCTCTTCTTTTGCCGTAGTTTCTTCTTACAAGAGCTTTAAAGTTTTCATTTTTCTTAGTTAAATAATAATATAGCACACAATCCGCAATGTTCTGAAAAGAAGGGAAGTATTCAAGATGGCTCATTAGTGTCTCATAACAGCAGAAAACATGAAATAAAATGATAATATGGTGACAAGTGAAGCAGACAATGCCTTCATGCTGCACAGGGCTCATTCTGGCAGCCGTGTATGGCCTACTCTCAAACAATGGGACACTTCTTAGAAAAGATACTTTAAAGCTTCCTCTGTGCCTTTCATCCAACCAGGAAAAGCACTCCCCTGCCCTGTGCCTCGCACAGAGAAAAGTGCCCCCTCCCCACAGTGTGGCTCCCACAAGGAAGAGAGCCCTTCTCCACGTCGCTAACTAACAATAACACCTCCTCAGTGCCTCCCACCTACAATAACGCCTCCTCAGTGCCTCCCACCTACAATAGCGCCTCCTCAGTGCCTCTCACCTACAATAAAGCCCCCTCAGTGCCTCCCACCTACAATAAAGCCCCCTCAGTGCCTCCCACCTACAATAACGCCTCCTCAGTGCCTCCCACCTACAATAACGCCTCCTCAGTGCCTCCCACCTACAATAACGCCTCCTCAGTGCCTCCCACCTACAATAACGCCTCCTCAGTGCCTCCCACCTACAATAACGCCTCCTCAGTGCCTCCCACCTACAATAACGCCTCCTCAGTGCCTCCCACCTACAATAATGCCTCCTCAGTGCCTCCCACCTACAATAATGCCTCTTCAGTGCCTCCCACCTACAATAAAGCCCCCTCAGTGCCTCCCACCTACAATAAAGCCCCCTCAGTGCCTCCCACCTACAATAACGCCACCTCAGTGCCTCCCACCTACAATAACGCCTTCTCAGTGCCTCTCACCTACAATAAAGCCCCCTCAGTGTCCCACATACAATAAAGCCCCCTCAGTGCCTCCCACCTACAATAAAGCCCCCTCAGTGCCTCCCACCTACAATAACGCCTCCTCAGTGCCTCCCACCTACAAAAACGCCTCCTCAGTGCCTCCCACCTACAATAACGCCTCCTCAGTGCATCCCACCTACAAAAACGCCTCCTCAGTGCCTCCCACCTACAATAACGCCTCCTCAGTGCCTCCCACCTACAATAAAGCCCCCTCAGTGCCTCCCACCTACAATAAAGCCACCTCAGTGCCTCCCACCTACAATAAAGCCCCCTCAGTGCCTCCCACCTACAATAATGCCTCCTCAGTGCCTCCCACCTACAATAAAGCCCCCTCAGTGCCTCCCACGTACAATAACACCTCCTCAGTGCCTCCCACCTACAATAACGCCTGCTCAGTGCTTTCCACCTCCATCCCCAGTGCTTCCATCTAACAAAACAGCCTCCTTAGTGTTTCTTATCTACTGTAACTACTCCTCAGTGCTTCCCACCTCCTCCTCTGAATCTCTTAAGTACAATTACGCCTTCTCAGTGCCTCCCACCTACAATAACATCTCCTCTATGCCGCTCAAATGCAATAATGGCTATTTCTATAGCACCAACATATTCCGCAGGATTTTACAATTCAGAGGAGGCATCTACAGACAATATTAGACATTACAGATTAACCAATTCAACAGATACCAAGAGGAGTGAGGGCCCTGCTCACAAGATTATAATCTAGAACATCTCCTTTGTGCCTCCGACTTGGATCCCTCAGTGCATCGCAGCTACAATAACGCCTCCTCAGTGCCTCTATCCTACAATAACTCCCCCTCAGTGCTTCCATCCTACAATAACGCCACCTCAGTGCTTCCATCCTACAATAACGCCACCTCAGTGCTTCCATCCTACAATAACGCCACCTCAGTGCTTCCATCCTACAATAACGCCCCCTCAGTGCTTCCATCCTACAATAACACCTCCTCAGTGCTTCCATCCTACAATAACGCCACCTCAGTGCTTCCATCCTACAATAACGCCACCTCAGTGCTTCCATCCTACAATAACGCCTCCTCAGTGCTTCCATCCTACAATAACTCCCCCTCAGTGCTTCCATCCTACAATAACGCCACCTCAGTGCTTCCATCCTACAATAACGCCCCCTCAGTGCTTCCATCCTACAATAACACCTCCTCAGTGCTTCCATCCTACAATAACGCCTCCTCAGTGCCTCTATCCTACAATAACTACCCCTCAGTGCTTCCATCCTACAAATAAGGCCTCCTCAGTGCTTCCATCCTACAATAACGCCTTCTCAGTGCTTCCATCCTACAATAACTCCACCTCATTGCTTCCATCCTACAATAACGCCTCCTCAGTGCTTCCATCCTACAATAACGCCACCTCAGTGCTTCTATCCTACAATAACGCCTCCTCAGTGCTTCCATCCTACAATAACTCCCCCTCAGTGCTTCCATCCTACAATAACGCCTCCTCGGTGCTTCCATCCTACAATAACGCCTCCTCAGTGCTTCCATCCTACAATAACGCCACCTCAGTGCTTCCATCCTACAATAACGCCTCCTCAGTGCCTCTATCCTACAATAACTACCCCTCAGTGCTTCCATCCTACAAATAAGGCCTCCTCAGTGCTTCCATCCTACAATAACGCCTTCTCAGTGCTTCCATCCTACAATAACTCCACCTCATTGCTTCCATCCTACAATAACGCCTCCTCAGTGCTTCCATCCTACAATAACGCCACCTCAGTGCTTCTATCCTACAATAACGCCTCCTCAGTGCTTCCATCCTACAATAACTCCCCCTCAGTGCTTCCATCCTACAATAACTCCCCCTCAGTGCTTCCATCCTACAATAACGCCTCCTCAGTGCTTCCATCCTACAATAACGCCTCCTCAGTGCTTCCATCCTACAATAACTCTTCCTCAGTGCTTCCATCCTACAATAACGCTACCTCAGTGCTTCTATCCTACAATAACTCCTCCTCAGTGCTTCCATCCTAGAATAACGCCTCCTCAGTGCTTCCATCCTACAATAACGCCTCCTCAGTGCTTCCATCCTACAATAACGCTACCTCAGTGCTTCTATCCTACAATAACGCCTCCTCAGTGCTTCCATCCTACAATAACGCCTCCTCAGTGCTTCCATCCTACAATAACGCCTCCTCAGTGCTTCCATCCTACAATAACGCTACCTCAGTGCTTCTATCCTACAATAACGCCTCCTCAGTGCTTCCATCCTACAATAACGCCACCTCAGTGCTTCCATCCTACAATAACGCCACCTCAGTGCTTCCATCCTACAATAACGCCACCTCAGTGCTTCTATCCTACAATAACGCCACCTCAGTGCTTCCATCCTACAATAACGCCACCTCAGTGCTTCCATCCTACAATAACGCCTCCTCAGTGCTTCTATCCTACAATAACGCCTCCTCAGTGCTTCCATCCTACAATAACTTCACCTCATTGCTTCCATCCTACAATAACGCCACCTCAGTGCTTCCATCCTACAGTAACGCCACCTCAGTGCTTCTATCCTACAATAACGCCTCATCAGTGCTTCTATCCTACAATAACGCCTCCTCAGTGCTTCCATCCTACAATAACGGCACCTCAGTGCTTCCATCTTACAATAACGCATCGTCAGTGCTTCCATCCTACAATAACGCCACCTCAGTGCTTCCATCTTACAATAACGCATCGTCAGTGCTTCCATCCTACAATAACGCCTCCTCAGTGCTTCCATCTTACAATAACGCCTCCTCAGTGCTTCCATCCTACAATAACGCCACCTCAGTGCTTCTATCCTACAATAACGCCTCCTCAGTGCTTCCATCCTACAATAACTCCACCTCATTGCTTCCATCCTACAATAACGCCTCCTCAGTGCTTCCATCCTACAATAACGCCACCTCAGTGCTTCTATCCTACAATAACGCCTCCTCAGTGCTTCCATCCTACAATAACGCCACCTCAGTGCTTCCATCCTACAGTAACGCCACCTCAGTGCTTCTATCCTACAATAACGCCTCCTCAGTGCTTCCATCCTACAATAACGCCACCTCAGTGCTTCCATCTTACAATAACGCCACCTCAGTGCTTCCATCCTACAATAACGCATCCTCAGTGCTTCCATCCTACAATAACGCCACCTCAGTGCTTCCATCTTACAATAACGCCTCCTCAGTGCTTCCATCCTACAATAACGCCTCCTCAGTGCTTCCATCTTACAATAACGCCTCCTCAGTGCTTCCATCTTACAATAACGCCTCCTCAGTGCTTCCATCCTACAGTAACGCCACCTCAGTGCTTCTATCCTACAATAACGCCTCATCAGTGCTTCTATCCTACAATAACGCCTCCTCAGTGCTTCCATCCTACAATAACGCCACCTCAGTGCTTCCATCCTACAATAACGCCTCCTCAGTGCTTCCATCTTACAATAACGCCTCATCAGTGCTTCCATCTTACAATAACGCCTCATCAGTGCTTCCATCTTACAATAACGCCTCCTCAGTGCTTCCATCTTGCAATAACGCCTCCTCAGTGCTTCCATCTTACAATAACGCCTCATCAGTGCTTCCATCTTACAATAACGCCTCCTCAGTGCTTCCATCTTACAATAACGCCTCCTCAGTGCTTCCATCCTACAATAACGCCACCTCAGTGCTTCTATCCTACAATAACGCCTCCTCAGTGCTTCCATCCTACAATAACTCCACCTCATTGCTTCCATCCTACAATAACGCCTCCTCAGTGCTTCCATCCTACAATAACGCCACCTCAGTGCTTCTATCCTACAATAACGCCTCCTCAGTGCTTCCATCCTACAATAACGCCACCTCAGTGCTTCCATCCTACAGTAACGCCACCTCAGTGCTTCTATCCTACAATAACGCCTCATCAGTGCTTCTATCCTACAATAACGCCTCCTCAGTGCTTCCATCCTACAATAACGCCACCTCAGTGCTTCCATCTTACAATAACGCCTCCTCAGTGCTTCCATCCTACAATAACGCCTCCTCAGTGCTTCCATCTTACAATAACGCCTCCTCAGTGCTTCCATCTTACAATAACGCCTCCTCAGTGCTTCCATCCTACAGTAACGCCACCTCAGTGCTTCTATCCTACAATAACGCCTCATCAGTGCTTCTATCCTACAATAACGCCTCCTCAGTGCTTCCATCCTACAATAACGCCACCTCAGTGCTTCCATCCTACAATAACGCCTCCTCAGTGCTTCCATCTTACAATAACGCCTCATCAGTGCTTCCATCTTACAATAACGCCTCCTCAGTGCTTCCATCTTACAATAACGCCTCCTCAGTGCTTCCATCTTACAATAACGCCTCATCAGTGCTTCCATCCTACAATAACGCCTCCTCAGTGCTTCCATCCTACAATAACGCCTCCTCAGTGCTTCCATCCTACAATAACACCTCCTCAGTGCTTCCATCCTACAATAACGCCACCTCAGTGCTTCTATCCTACAATAACACCTCCTCAGTGCTTCCATCTTACAATAAGACTTCCTCAGTACTTCCATCCTACAATAACGCCTCATCAGTGCTTTCATCCTACAATAACGCCTCCTCAGTGCTTCCATCTTACAATAAGACCTCCTCAGTACTTCCATCCTACAATAACGCCTCCTCAGTACTTCCATCCTACAATAACGCCTCCTCAGTGCTTCTATCCTACAATAAAGCCTCCTCAGTGCTTCTATCCTACAATAACGCCTCCTCAGTGCTTCTATCCTACAATAACGCCTCCTCAGTGCTTCTATCCTACAATAACGCCTCCTCAGTGCTTCTATCCTACAATAACGCCTCCTCAGTGCTTCCATCCTACAATAACGCTTCCTCAGTGCTTCCATCCTGCAATAACGCCTCCTCAGTGCTTCCATCTTACAATAACGCCTCGTCAGTGTTTTCATCCTACAATAACGCCTCCTCAGTGTTTCTATCCTACAATAACACCTCCTCAGTGCTTCCATCTTACAATAAGACCTCCTCAGTGCTTCCATCCTACAATAACTCCTCCTCAGTGCTTCCATCTTAAAATAACGCCTCCTCAGTGCTTCCATCTTACAATAACGCCTCCTCAGTGCTTCCATCTTACAATAACACCTCCTCAGTGATTCCATCCTAAAATAACGCCTCCTCAGTGCTTCCATCCTACAATAACGCCTCCTCAGTGCTTCCATCTTACAATAAAGCCTCCTCAGTGCTTCCATCTTACAATAAGACCTCCTCAGTACTTCCATCCTACAATAACGCCTCATCAGTGCTTTCATCCTACAATAACGCCTCCTCAGTGCTTCCATCTTACAATAACGCCTCGTCAGTGTTTTCATCCTACAATAACGCCTCCTCAGTGTTTCTATCCTACAATAACACCTCCTCAGTGCTTCCATCTTACAATAAGACCTCCTCAGTGCTTCGATCCTACAATAACGCCACCTCAGTGCTTCCATCCTACAATAACGCCTCCTCAGTGCTTCAATCTTACAATAACGCCTCCTCAGTGCTTCCATCTTACAATAACGCCTCCTCAGTGCTTCCATCTTACAATAACGCCTCATCAGTGCTTCCATCTTACAATAAGACCTCCTCAGTACTTCCATCGTACAATAACGCCACCTCAGTGCTTTTATCCTACATTAACGCCACCTCAGTGCTTCCATCCTACAATAACGCCGCCTCAGTGCTTCCATCCTACAATAACTCCTCCTCAGTGCTTCCATCTTAAAATAACGCCTCCTCAGTGCTTCCATCTTACAATAACGCCTCCTCAGTGCTTCCATCTTACAATAACACCTCCTCAGTGATTCCATCCTAAAATAACGCCTCCTCAGTGCTTCCATCCTACAATAACGCCTCCTCAGTGCTTCCATCTTACAATAAAGCCTCCTCAGTGCTTCCATCTTACAATAAGACCTCCTCAGTACTTCCATCCTACAATAACGCCTCATCAGTGCTTTCATCCTACAATAACGCCTCCTCAGTGCTTCCATCTTACAATAAGACCTCCTCAGTACTTCCATCCTACAATAACGCCTCCTCAGTGCTTCTATCCTACAATAAAGCCTCCTCAGTGCTTCTATCCTACAATAACGCCTCCTCAGTGCTTCTATCCTACAATAACGCCTCCTCAGTGCTTTTATCCTACAATAACGCCTCCTCAGTGCTTCCATCCTACAATAACACCTCCTCAGTGCTTCCATCTTACAATAAGACCTCCTCAGTGCTTCGATCCTACAATAACGCCACCTCAGTGCTTCCATCCTACAATAACGCCTCCTCAGTGCTTCAATCTTACAATAACGCCTCCTCAGTGCTTCCATCTTACAATAACGCCTCCTCAGTGCTTCCATCTTACAATAACGCCTCATCAGTGCTTCCATCTTACAATAAGACCTCCTCAGTACTTCCATCGTACAATAACGCCACCTCAGTGCTTTTATCCTACATTAACGCCACCTCAGTGCTTCCATCCTACAATAACGCCTCCTCAGTGCTTCCATCCTACAATAACGCCGCCTCAGTGCTTCCATCCTACAATAACGCCTCCTCAGTGCTTCCATCCTACAATAACTCCTCCTCAGTGCTTCCATCTTACAATAACGCCTCCTCAGTGCTTCCATCTTACAATAACGCCTCCTCAGTGCTTCCATCTTACAATAACGCCTCATCA
Source organism: Anomaloglossus baeobatrachus (assembly GCF_048569485.1). Lineage (NCBI taxonomy): Eukaryota > Metazoa > Chordata > Amphibia > Anura > Aromobatidae > Anomaloglossus > Anomaloglossus baeobatrachus. The sequence continues at coordinate 97,267,328 of NC_134354.1, read as the reverse complement.
GTGCTTCCATCCTACAATAACGCCTCCTCAGTGCTTCCATCCTACAATAACGCCTCCTCAGTGCTTCCATCCTACAATAACACCTCCTCAGTGCTTCCATCCTACAATAACGCCTCCTCAGTGCTTCCATCCTACAATAACGCCTCATCAGTGCTTCCATCTTACAATAACACCTCCTCAGTGCTTCCATCTTACAATAACACCTCCTCAGTGATTCCATCCTACAATAACGCCTCCTCAGTGCTTCCATCCTACAATAACACCTCCTCAGTGATTCCATCCTACAATAACGCCTCCTCAGTGCTTCCATCCTACAATAACGCCTCCTCAGTGCTTCCATCCTACAATAACGCCTCCTCAGTGCTTCCATCCTACAATAACGCCTCCTCAGTGCTTCCATCCTACAATAACTCCTCCTCAGTGCTTCCATCTTACAATAACGCCTCATCAGTGCTTCCATCTTACAATAACGCCTCCTCAGTGCTTCCATCTTACAATAACGCCTCCTCAGTGCTTCCATCTTACAATAACGCCTCATCAGTGCTTCCATCCTACAATAACGCCGCCTCAGTGCTTCCATCCTACAATAACGCCTCCTCAGTGCTTCCATCCTACAATAACACCTCCTCAGTGCTTCCATCCTACAATAACGCCTCCTCAGTGCTTCCATCTTACAATAACACCTCCTCAGTGATTCCATCCTACAATAACGCCTCCTCAGTGCTTCCATCCTACAATAACGCCTCCTCAGTGCTTCCATCCTACAATAACGCCTCCTCAGTGCTTCCATCTTACAATAACGCCTCCTCAGTGCTTCCATCTTACAATAACGCCTCCTCAGTGCTTCCATCTTACAATAACGCCTCATCAGTGCTTCCATCTTACAATAACGCCTCCTCAGTGCTTCCATCCTACAATAACGCCTCATCAGTGCTTCCATCTTACAATAACGCCTCCTCAGTGCTTCCATCCTACAATAACGCCTCATCAGTGCTTCCATCTTACAATAACGCCTCCTCAGTGCTTCCATCCTACAATAACGCCTCCTCAGTGCTTCTATCCTACAATAAAGCCTCCTCAGTGCTTCCATCCTACAATAACTCCTCCTCAGTGCTTCCATCTTACAATAACGCCTCATCAGTGCTTCCATCTTACAAAAACACCTCCTCAGTGCTTCCATCCTACAATAACTCCTCCTCAGTGCTTCCATCCTACAATAACTCCTCCTCAGTGCTCCCATCCTACAATAACGCCTCCTCAGTGCTTCTATCTTACAATAAGACCTCCACAGTACTTCCATCGTACAATAACGCCACCTCAGTGCTTCTATCCTACAGTAACGCCACCTCAGTGCTTCCATCCTACAATAACGCCTCCTCAGTGCTTCCATCCTACAATTATTATTATTATTATTATTATTTATTTATAGAGCACCATTAATTCCATGGTGCTGTACATGAGAAGGGGGTTACATACAAAATACGTATACAAGTTACAGTAGACAGACTAGTACAATAACGCCTCCTCAGTGCTTCTATCTTACAATAAGACCTCCTCAGTACTTCCATCCTACAATAACGCCTCATCAGTGCTTTCATCCTACAATAACGCCTCCTCAGTGCTTCCATCTTACAATAAGACCTCCTCAGTACTTCCATCCTACAATAACGCCTCCTCAGTGCTTCTATCCTACAATAAAGCCTCCTCAGTGCTTCTATCCTACAATAACGCCTCCTCAGTGCTTCTATCCTACAATAACGCCTCCTCAGTGCTTCTATCCTACAATAACGCCTCCTCAGTGCTTCCATCCTACAATAACGCTTCCTCAGTGCTTCCATCCTGCAATAACGCCTCCTCAGTGCTTCCATCTTACAATAACGCCTCGTCAGTGTTTTCATCCTACAATAACGCCTCCTCAGTGTTTCTATCCTACAATAACACCTCCTCAGTGCTTCCATCTTACAATAAGACCTCCTCAGTGCTTCGATCCTACAATAACGCCACCTCAGTGCTTCCATCCTACAATAACGCCTCCTCGGTGCTTCCATCCTACAATAACGCCTCCTCGGTGCTTCCATCCTACAATAACGCCTCCTCATTGCTTCCATCCTACAATAACGCCTCCTCAGTGCTTCTATCCTACAATAACGCCACCTCAGTGCTTCCACCCTACAATAACGCCTCCTTAGTGCCTCTATCCTACAATAACGCCTCCTCAGTGCTTCCATCTTACAATAACGCCTCCTCAGTGCTTCCATCCTACAATAACGCCTCCTCAGTGCTTCCATCTTACAATAAGGACTCCTCAGTTCTTCCATCTTACAATAACGCCTCCTCAGTGCTTCGATCCTACAATAATGCCTCTTCAGTGCTTCCATCCTACAATAAGGCCCCCTCAGTGCTTCGATCCTACAATAACGCCACCTCAGTGCTTCCATCCTACAATAACGCCTCATCAGTGCTTCCATCTTACAATAACGCCTCCTCAGTGCTTCCATCCTACAATAACGCCTCCTCAGTGCTTCCATCTTACAATAACGCCTCCTCAGTGCTTCCATCCTACAAAAACGCCTCATCAGTGCTTCCATCTTACAATAACACCTCCTCAGTGCTTCCATCCTACAATAACGCCTCCTCAGTGCTTCCTTCCTACAATAACGCCTCCTCAGTGCTTCCATCCTACAATAACGCCTCCTCAGTGCTTCCATCTTACAATAACGCCTCATCAGTGCTTCCATCTTACAAAAACACCTCCTCAGTGCTTCCATCTTACAATAACACCTCCTCAGTGCTTCCATCCTACAATAACTCCTCCTCAGTGCTTCCATCCTACAATAACTCCTCCTCAGTGCTCCCATCCTACAATAACGCCTCCTCAGTGCTTCCATCTTACAATAAGACCTCCACAGTACTTCCATCGTACAATAACGCCACCTCAGTGCTTCTATCCTACAGTAACGCCACCTCAGTGCTTCTATCCTACAATAACACCTCCTCAGTGCTTCCATCTTACAATAAGACCTCCTCAGTACTTCCATCCTACAAAAACGCCTCATCAGTGCTTTCATCCTACAATAACACCTCCTCAGTGCTTTCATCCTACAATAATGCCACCTCAGTGCTTCTATCCTACAATAACGCCTCCTCAGTGCTTCTATCCTACAATAAAGCCTCCTCAGTGCTTCCATCCTACAATATCGCCTCCTCAGTGCTTCCATCTTACAATAACGCCTCCTCAGTGCTTCCATCTTACAATAACGCCTCCTCAGTGCTTCTATCCTACAGTAACGCCTCCTCAGTGCTTCTATCCTACAATAACGCCACCTCAGTGCTTCCATCCAATAACGCCACCTCAGTGCTTCTATCCTACAATAACGCTTCCTCAGTGCTTCCATCCTACAATAACGCTTCCTCAGTGCTTCCATCCTACAATAACGATTCCTCAGTGCTTCCATCCTACAGTAACGCTTCCTCAGTGCTTCCATCCTACAGTAACGCTTCCTCAGTGCTTCCATCCTACAATAACGCCCCCTCAGTGCTTCCATCCTACAATAACGCCCCCTCAGTGCTTCCATCCTACAATAACGCCCCCTCAGTGCTTCCATCCTACAAAAACGCCCCTTCAGTGCTTTCATCTTACAATAACGCCTCCTCAGTGCTTCCATCTTACAATAATGCCTCCTCAGTGCTTCCATCTTACAATAAGGACTCCTCAGTTCTTCCATCTTACAATAACGCCTCCTCAGTGCTTCGATCCTACAATAATGCCTCTTCAGTGCTTCCATCCTACAATAAGGCCCCCTCAGTGCTTCGATCCTACAATAACGCCACCTCAGTGCTTCCATCCTACAATAACGCCCCCTCAGTGCTTCCATCTTACAAAAAGGCCTCCTCAGTGCTTCCATCTTACAATAACGCCTCCTCAGTGCTTCCATCCTACAATAACGCCTCCTCAGTGCTTCCATCCTACAATAAGGCCCCCTCAGTGCTTCCATCCTACAATAACGCCTCCTCAGTGCTTCCATCCTACAATAACGCCCCCTCAGTGCTTCCATCCTACAATAACGCCCCCTCAGTTCTTCCATCTTACAATAAGGCCTCCTCAGTGCTTTCATCCTACAATAAGGCCCCCTCAGTGCTTCCATCTTACAATAACGCCTCCTCAGTGCCTCGAGTATAAGGATGAGGGAGATGGGTGAGGTAATGACAGGCGTCTCTTATCTTGCACAGTGCTGTTTTACTGCAGACTACCATCCCTGTACATCGCTGAGAGAATACATCAAAGTTAGACAATCAAGGATGACCGTCTGCAGTTAAACAGCTCTGTAACTTATGAAAAATGAGCATGATCCAGTTACAGCACATAATTAATGGTTACAGGTCTCATATAAATATGAGTTTTATAGTGGAGACAGGATTGCTAGCACATTTAACAGGGTAGATGCTGTGGCTAGAAGCAGATCCAGTCTGTATGAGCATGGGGCAGCCTTCCAGTTATAGTGATCGGCGCACCCACACTTTGTTATCTGTCTTAGTATTTGTCACTAAAGATGGATTTTCAATAAAAACGTAGTGAAAAGCAAGTTAGAAAGAAGGAAGAAATGTGATGACTAGCACTTTGTGGACTAATTTATTCTGACTGAAAGTTATAGTTGTTGTAGTGAGCATCTGTTGTGATTAAAGGGGTTGTCCAGGTTTTGGATGATCGTCTGCAGTCAGTCTATCAAACTGCAGACTTCTGAGCCTCACAGCACATGCACTGCACGTTATCAGAATTTTCCATTGTCTGCAGCGAGGGAGGGCTGTCATGTGACTACAAGTATGAGATTTACTTACTTTTGGCTGCATTCCGACTAGATGTGTGCGGCTACATACTTGTGGTCAAGTAAGCGCCTGCTCTCACTGCCAGCATCAGAGAATCCTGACAGTGTGCAGTGCACGCATTGTGAGGATTCAGAAGTCTGCAGTCACAGCATGAGTGTAGACGTTCATCCAAAACCTGGACAACCATTTAAAGGGAACCTGTCATCAGAAATTTTGCTTTAAACCTAAATGTTTCCCCTTCTGCAGATCCTGGGCTGCATTCTAGCAAAATTCCTGTTGTTTTTTTGTCCCCTTTTAAACCAAATATAATACTTTATAAAGTTGTACCTTTTGGGATGCAAATCTTCTAAATCGTCCATGGGGTCGGGCTCTCTGGTGTCCGTTACTGTCCCTCCTGCCGATTTACGCCGTCTCCCAACGCTCCATTTCATACTTCAGGACGCCGCACAGTGCGCCCGAGGTCCAGCGCATGCGCAGTGCCAATGTAGCGGGACTGTGCACTGTGTGCACAGTGTGACCGCTGGTGACGTTTGCGCAGGCACGAGATTATGGGAGGCGCTGTGATTGTCATCACAAGTGCCCACCCATAATCTAGTGCCCGCGCTTTCCCCTCTGCCTTCAACATTCTGCGCAAGCTCTGGCCATATCACCGCACGTCTCCTCTTTCCCATCTTTCCCTGGAGCAGGAAATAGATGGGAGGAGCGGAGCAGGACACCACCGGCTACGGCCAGCGCTTGCGCAGAACGCTGAAGGCAGAGGGGAAAGCGCGGGCACTAGATTATGGGTGGGCACTTGCGATGCAATCACAGCGCCGCCCATAATCTCGTTCGGGGACGGCGTAAATCGGCAGGATGGACAGTAACGGACACCAGAGAGCCCGCCCCCATGGATAATTTAGAATATTTGCATTCCAAAAAGGTACAACTTTATAAAGTATTATATTTGGTCTAAAAGGGGGCAAAAAAACAACAGGAACATTGCTAGAATGCAGCCCAGGAGCTGCAGAAGGGGAAACTTTTAGGTTTAAAGCAAAGAAGGGAATTTTGTTACTTACCGTAAATTCCTTTTCTTCTAGCTCTTATTGGGAGACCCAGACGATTGGGGTATAGCTACTGCCCTCCGGAGGCCACACAAAGCACTACACTAAAAAGTGCAAGGCCCCTCCCCTTCTGGCTATACCCCCCCGTGGTATCACGGGTACTCCAGTTTTAGTGCCAAAGCAAGAAGGAGGAAGCCAATAACTGGTTTAAACAAATTAACTCCGAGAAACATCGGAGAACTGAAAAAAACCGTTCAACATGAACAACATGTGTACCCGCAAACAACAAAAAAATCCCGAAGGACAACAGGGCGGGTGCTGGGTCTCCCAATAAGAGCTAGAAGAAAAGGAATTTACGGTAAGTAACAAAATTCCCTTCTTCTTCAGCGCTCTATTGGGAGACCCAGACGATTGGGATGTCCAAAAGCTGTCCCTGGGTGGGTAAAGAAATACCTCATGTTAGAGCTGCAAAAAAACAGCCCTCCCCTACGGGGATGTCACTGCCGCCTGCAGGACTCTTCTACCTAAGCTGGCATCCGCCGAAGCATAGGTATGCACCTGATAATGCTTGGTGAAAGTGTGCAGACTGGACCAGGTTGCTGCCTGGCACACCTGTTGAGCCGAAGCCTGGTGACGTAATGCCCAGGACGCACCCACGGCTCTGGTTGAGTGGGCTTTTAGCCCTGAAGGAACCGGAAGCCCCGCAGAGCGGTAGGCCTCTAGAATTGGTTCTTTGATCCATCGAGCCAGGGTGGCTTTAGAAGCCTGCAATCCCTTGCGCGGACCAGCGACAAGGACAAAAAGTGCATCGGAACGGCGTATGGGCGCCGTGCGGGAAATGTAGATTCTGAGTGCTCTCACCAGATCTAGCAAACGTAAGTCCTTTTCATACCGGTGAACCGGATGAGGGTAAAAGGAAGGCAAGGATATATCCTGATTAAGATGAAACGAGGATACGACCTTAGGGAGAAACTCCGGAATGGGGCGCAGCACTACCTTGTCCTGGTGGAACACCAGGAAAGGAGCCTTGGATGACAAAGCTGCCAGCTCAGACACTCGCCGAAGCGATGTGATCGCGACAAGAAACGCCACTTTCTGTGACAGTCGAGAAAAGGAAACGTCCTTTAGAGGCTCGAAGGGCGGCTTTTGCAGAGCAACAAGTACTCTGTTCAGATCCCATGGGTCTAACGGCCGCTTGTACGGGGGCACAATATGACAGACCCCCTGTAGGAACGTGCGCACCTTAGGAAGACGTGCTAGACGCTTCTGAAAAAACACAGACAGTGCCGAGACTTGCCCTTTAAGGGAACTGAGCGACAAGCCCTTTTCCAACCCCGATTGCAGGAAGGAAAGAAAGGTGGGCAATGCAAATGGCCAAGGGGATACTCTCTGTGCAGAGCACCAAGATAAGAAAATCTTCCACGTCCTGTGGTAGATCTTAGCAGACGTTGACTTCCTAGCCTGTCTCATTGTGGCTACGACTCCTTGAGATAATCCTGCAGACGCTAGGATCCAGGACTCAATGGCCACACAGTCAGGTTCAGGGCCGCAGAATTCTGATGGAAAAACGGCCCTTGGGACAGTAAGTCTGGTCGGTCTGGCAGTGACCACGGTCGACCGACCGTGAGATGCCACAGATCCGGATACCACGATCTCCTCGGCCAGTCTGGGGCGACGAGTATGACGCGGCTGCAATCGGATCTGATCTTGCGTAACACTCTGGGCAAGAGTGCCAGAGGTGGGAAGACGTATGGGAGCCGGAACTGCGACCAATCTTGAACTAATGCGTCTGCCGCCAGAGCTCTTTGATCGCGCGACCTCGACATGAATGCCGGGACCTTGTTGTTGTGCCGGGACGCCATTAGGTCGACGTCCGGCACTCCCCATCGGCGACAGATTTCCTGAAACACGTCCGGGTGAAGGGACCATTCCCCTGCGTCCATGCCCTGGCGACTGAGGAAGTCTGCTTCCCAGTTTTCTACGCCGGGGATGTGAACTGCGGATATGGTGGAGGCCGTGGCTTCCACCCACATCAGAATCCGCCGGACTTCCTGGAAGGCTTGCCGACTGCGTGTCCCCCCTTGGTGGTTGATGTATGCCACCGCTGTGGAGTTGTCCGACTGAATTCGGATCTGCCTTCCTTCCAGCCACTGCTGGAAGGCTAGTAGGGCAAGATACACTGCTCTGATTTCCAGAACATTGATCTGAAGGGTGGACTCCTGCGGAGTCCACGTCCCCTGAGCCCTGTGGTGGAGAAACACTGCTCCCCACCCTGACAGACTCGCATCTGTCGTGACCACTGCGCAGGATGGGGGCAGGAAGGATCTTCCCTGAGACAATGAGGTGGGAAGGAGCCACCATTGTAGAGAGTCCTTGGCCGTCTGGGAAAGAGAGACTTTCCTGTCCAGGGACGTTGACTTCCCGTCCCATTGGCGGAGAATGTCCCATTGAAGTGGGCGCAGATGAAACTGCGCAAAGGGAACTGCTTCCATGGCTGCCACCATCTTCCCGAGGAAGTGCATGAGGCGCCGTAAGGGGTGCGACTGGCCCTGAAGGAGGGATTGCACCCCTGTCTGTAGTGACCGCTGCTTGTTCAGCGGAAGCTTCACTCTCGCTGCTCGAGTATGGAACTCCATGCCAAGATACGTTAGTGACTGTGTCGGAGACAGATTCGACTTTGGAAAGTTGATGATCCATCCAAACGTCTGTAGAGTCTCCAGTGTAGCATGTAGACTGAGTTGGCATGCCTCTTGAGAGGGTGCCTTGACAAGTAGATCGTCTAGGTAAGGGATCACCGAGTGTCCCTGAGAGTGCAAGACTGCTACCACTGCCGCCATGACCTTGGTGAAAACCCGTGGGGCTGTCGCCAGACCAAATGGCAGAGCTACGAACTGAAGATGTTCGTTTCCTATCACAAAACGTAGAAAACGTTGATGTTCTGTAGCAATTGGCACGTGGAGATAAGCATCTTTGATGTCTATTGAGGCAAGGAAGTCTCCTTGAGACATTGAGGCCACGACAGAGCGGAGGGTTTCCATCCGGAACCGCCTGGCGTGCACATGTTTGTTGAGCAGCTTTAGATCCAGAACAGGACGGAACGAGCCGTCCTTTTTTGGAACCACAAAGAGATTGGAGTAAAACCCTCGCCCTTGTTCCTGAGGCGGTACAGGAACCACTACTCCTTCCGCTCTTAGGGAGTCCACCGCCTGCAGCAGGGCATCTGCTCGGTCTGGATGTGGGGAGGTTCTGAAGAACCGAGCTGGAGGACGAGAACTGAACTCGATTCTGTACCCGCGCGACAAAATGTCTGTCACCCACCGGTCTTTGACCTGTGACATCCAAATGACGGAAAAGCGGGAGAGCCTGCCCCCAACCGGAGATGCGGAGGGGGGGATCTGGATGTCATGAGGTGGCCGCTTTGGAAGCGGTTCCTCCATTTGCTTTCTTGGGGCGCGCGTGAGCCCGCCAGGAATCTGAGCTTCTTTGCGTCCTCTGAGTCCCTTTGGACGAGGAGAATTGTGTCTTGCCCGAACCTCGAAAGGACTGAAACCTCTGCTGCCACTTTTTCTGCTGAGGTTTGCTTGTTCTGGGCTGGGGTAAAGAAGAGTCTTTACCCTTGGACTGTTTAATGATGTCAGCCAATGGTTCGCCAAACAGTCTATCTCTAGATAAAGGCAGACTGGTTAAACATTTTTTGGAACCAGCATCTGCTTTCCAGTCCTTTAACCACAAGGCTCTGCGCAAAACTACCGAATTGGCGGACGCCATTGAGGTGCGGCTGGTAGATTCTAGGACCGCATTGATAGCGTAAGACGCGAACGCGGACATCTGCGAGGTAAGGGACGCCACTTGCGGCACCGCTGGATGTAAGATAGCATCCACTTTTGCTAAACCAGCTGAAATAGCTTGGAGTGCCCATACGGCTGCGAATGCTGGAGCAAACGACGCGCCGATAGCTTCATAGACAGATTTTAACCAAAGGTCCATCTGTCTGTCATTGGCATCCTTAAGTGAAGCGCCATCCTCCACTGCAACTATGGATCTAGCTGCAAGTTTGGAAATCGGGGGGTCAACTTTTGGACACTGGGTCCAGCGCTTGACCACATCAGGGGGAAAAGGAAAACGTGTATCCTTAGAACGTTTAGAGAAACGCCTTTCTGGATGAGCGTCGTGTTTCTGGATTGACTCTCTGAAGTCAGAGTGATCCAAGAAAGCACTTAATTTACGCTTGGGATAGAGGAAACGAAACTTCTCCTGCTCTGCAGCTGCCTCCTCTGCTGAAGGGGCTGGGGGAGAAATATCTAACAGTCTATTGATGGCTGAGATAAGATCGTTTACCATGGCGTCCCCATCCGGGGTATCCAGATTGAGAGGGGTTCCAGGATAAGACTCCTGATCACTCTCATCAGACGCATCACAGGGAGACTGAATGCGCTGAGACCCTGAGCAGTGTGATGACGTTGAGGGTCTTTCCCAGCGAGCTCGCTTAGGGTGGCTGGGGCCATCATCTGAGTCATAATACTCAGCCTGGGAAGCCGGGGACCCCCTTGCAGTCTGGATTAAATCCAACTGAGGGGGATTAGAGGACAGAGACCTCGCCGTGTCCATAGACTGAGCCCCAGGCATGGATTGCAACGTTTCAAGGATTTTTGCCATAGTCACAGACATATTATCCGCAAAAACTGCAAAGTCTGTCCCTGACACCGGGGCAGGACTTACAGGCGTCTCAGCCTGGGTCACTATCTCTCCTGACTCCGGCTGGCGAAGCAGCACCGGATCTGAGCATTGCACACAATGGGGGTCCTTGGAGCCTGCTGGTAGAGCAGCCCCACATGCAGCACACGCAGTGTACACAGCCCTAGCCTTGGCAGCCTTGCGTTTTGCGGATGACATGTTGCTGCCTCCTCAGAGTGATCTGGGTATACAGCCAGGAAGCGACCTCACAGTGCAAGCAATAAGGAAATATATATATGTCCAGTGACACAGTACACTAATACACACTGAGGCACTAGAGGGGCCAGCTGAAAAGCCGCTTACCGCCCGCTTAAGAGCGGGTGTGTGATCTCCAAAGCCCCCTAGTCCAGGTCTCCCAGAGCCTTGCGTCCTTCCTCCAGCCAGATGTTCTGTAGCAATTGGCATGCATGTAATGGCTGCCGGCGTCCTGAGAGAGGAGGGGGGGCGGGCCCTGGGCGTTCCTGGCTAAGAGCGGGAAGCCTGCTTCCCTCTGTGCCTAGTGAGAGGGCTGGAGCATGTAAATCAGGCTCCAGCCCTCGTCGCTGCCGTGAAACAGCGTCTCTCCCCTACCCTGATTGACAGGGTGGGGGCGGGAACGAATCGGAGCTGCCGGCGTCCTAGGCCGCAAAAGCCGGGGACTAGATTTATAAACGCCACCGCCGTAAAAGCGCGGTCGGCGTGTCCCCGGCGAACTAAAAGTCACAGCAGCGCCGCCGGTCCAGCGGGGGTCGGCGCTGCGTTCCCACACACAGAAAAAAGTCCCCCAGTAAACTGCAGGAACACTAGCTCTAGCGTTACGGTCCCCGGCGCACTACAACACCCAGCCAGCCCGGAGTGTATCTGTGCCTGCCGGGGACACAGAGTACCTGTATGATGCAGGGCCATGTCCCTGATGGTACTCCTGCTCGGCATCCACCAGGTTCTATGGGTCTGTGGATGGAGCCCGGCGTCAGAGCTTAGAGGCCGGCAGGATCCCACTTCCACAGAGCCCTACAAGGGGATGTGGAAGGAAAACAGCATGTGGGGCTCCAGCCTCTGTACCAGCAATAGGTACCTCAACCTTACAACACCATCCAGGGGTGAGAAGGGAGCATGCTGGGGGCCCTATATGGGCCCTCTTTTCTTCCATCCGAAATAGTCAGCAGCTACTGCTGACTAAAATCTGTGGAGCTATGCGTGGATGTCTGACCTCCTTCGCACAAAGCTTGAAAACTGGAGTACCCGTGATACCACGGGGGGGTATAGCCAGAAGGGGAGGGGCCTTGCACTTTTTAGTGTAGTGCTTTGTGTGGCCTCCGGAGGGCAGTAGCTATACCCCAATCGTCTGGGTCTCCCAATAGAGCGCTGAAGAAATTTCTGATGACAGGTTCCCTTTAAGTTTCATGAAAAAAAAAGAGATTGCATTGTCAATCTCTAGAACATCTTTTGCACAGATCATGCCACAGAAAAGATATAAACACGAATTACCTTTCTTTCAAGACAGGTAGCAATAAGTCCGAAGTTTTTAGGATGTTGTACAAATCTACCAAATGAAAAGAAAAATATATTAAGATATAGAAGCAATACGATGGAAGAAACAATATAAAAAAACAATAATACAGAATTGAAAAAGAAAAAAAAAAAATTTTTAAAATGTGATTGCCAATAAACATTTTTTCTTATAAACACAATGGGCCTGATACAGCACAGCTTTTACGCCTATTGTAAAAAGCTTTGAAAAGTCGTATAATTTTGGCACAACTTGAGGTTACGCTAATATTATGCGACTTTTGGCATTCTCACTCCATGAAGTGGGGGGAGCGGAGGCGGGATGGGGCAGCATTATGAGCAGCAGCGTTCTCTACACAACTAATCTTAATCCAGCAGGGAGTGGAGTATTATTTGTGGAGATCTGCACACATAGGGTTACACCACTTGTCCAACATTCCTGGTTCACAAAGATGCATATGTGTCTGACTCCAGAATTACCCGTCCCCCCCCCCCCATTGAGACCAGAGTGATACTGCTAACCCCACCGACTGCACAAAACATTGCTCTGAAGTGTGCGTGTGTAGTGCCCACATAAAGCTCAATAGTAAGTCCATGGAGCTGTTAAGCGCCCTGTCAGATGGAGTATATGATCAATAAATGCACTAATGAGCCCGTACACCGCTCTGTGTGCGCGCTGTATGCAAGAGCTGCGCAATTCAGATCAGAAAGCTGTGTGAATATTTGGTGGCGGCTCACAACCCTGATCCTCCCCGATCGTCGGCGACACATATACATGCAGTCATGGCCAAAAGTGTTGGCACCCTTGAAATTGTTCCAGAAAATGATTGCAATTACACATGCCAGATCTAAATCCCATTGTGGAAATATCTTAACCCCTTCACCCCTGGACAATTTTCTGTTATTCGTTTTCTCCTCCCTTTCTTTGAAGCACAATAGCTATTTTATATTTCCGTCAATATAACCATACGAGGGCTTGTTCACTGTGGGACAAGTTGGACACTATTCTGCCCTATATTGTACTGGAAAACATGTACAAAATTCAAAGTGCAGTGAAATTTAAAAAAAAAAAAAAAGTGCATATTCTTTTTTTTTTTTTTTTAATTATTATAATAATAATAATAATATTTACCATGTTCTCTATATAGTAAAACTGACCTGGCAATATAATTCCTCAGGTCAGTACAAGTACGAATGTATCTAACAAGTATAATTTTAGTTTCATTTAAGTGATAGTAAAAAATTTCTGAAATGTCAAAAAAGAATTGTGTTTTTGTTACCATTTTCCGAGACCCAGAACGTTATTTTTTGCTCAGTGATCATTTATTTTTTGTGTCTTGAGCTGATGTTTTTAATTATACCATTTTGGGGTAGATCCAAGGTTTTGATTGCCTTTTCTTCCATTATATTGCCATTGTGTAGCGACCCCCGAAACGCCTTTTACCGATCAGATATCATTTGTTGTATTTTTATAGATTGGGCATTTTTGAACACAGCGATACCAAATATATGCATTTTTTTCTTTAATTATTCTATTTCCAATGGGGCAAAAGGGGGTTGATTTGAACTTTTGTGGGAGGTTTTTTTTTAGAAATTTTTTTTCTTGTCTTTACTAGTCTCCTAAAGGGACTTGAAGCTGACACTGTCCAATCGCTTCAGTACGGCTCTGTAGAGCAGAAATGCTGATCTCCTGTGAACACTGGCACTCCGCCAATGTTCACAGGAAGTGAGTCATGACAGTGAAAGGGGGCTGTTACCCAGGGTCATCTGATGACCCATTGGCACCCCGTGATCATGGCAGTGGGAAATGGCGCACTCCCTGCCGGCAAGCATTAAATCTGGCAGTCAGAGACTGGATCTCTAATTCACCCACGCCTGTTACCTGCACATGTCAGATGATCAGATCATGCAGGCTCACAAGGATATATTTATATCTATATATATAATTGCCTTATTCTGTCTGTCTGTCTGTCTGTCTTGCTCCAAAATTGTGTCCTTACGGTGACACAAAGCGGATTGGCCGCTGGCCTCGCCATGGCCCCGCCCCCCCGCACGGATTGGTCGCTCGCCCTGGCTCCCCCCCACACGGATTGGCCGGCCGCTCGCACAGGCTCCGCCCCCCACACAGATTGGCCTCTCGCCCCGGCACCCTGCACGTATTGGCAACTCGGCCACGCTCCGCCCCCCTCACGCAATGCACGCTCGCTCTGGCCCCGCCCCCCGCACGCATTCCCCGAACTGACACGGAGACACGACTCCCAGGTGAGTACTGTACCCCCGGGAGCCCACACCAGCATACGCCGCCAACCCAGCCGACACATACCCTCGCATTGCTGGGGTTTGCCGCCGTATGCTGGTGTGGGCTCCCGTGCAAGTGGGGGACGGGATGCGCTGGTAACCATGGTAGCATAGTTACCAGCGCATCAAGGTCCTGCAGCGGCGGAAAATCCACACGCACACAAATAACAACAGACACACACACACACACACACACATCAGATCGCATCCACACACTCACAGCATCCGGAGATATCGCTTGCTTCTCGGCGGCGATACTGTGCTGTGAGCTTCCAGGACCTGCCGGAGGATCACATGGCCAGAAGCATGTGGTATCTCCGGATGTTGTGAGTGTGAGCGCGTATGTACAATATCGTCAGTGTGTGTGAGTGTATGCGATCGGATGTGTGTGAGTGTATGCGATCGGGTGTGTGTGAGTGTATGCGATCGGGTGTGTGTGAGTGTATGCGATCGGGTGTGTGTGAGTGTATGCGATCGGGTGTGTGTGAGTGTATGCGATCGGGTGTGTGTGAGTGTATGCGATCGGGTGTGTGTGAGTGTATGGGATCGGGTGTGTGTGAGTGTATGCGATCGGGTGTGTGTGAGTATGCGATCGGGTGGGTGTGAGTGTATGCGATCGGGTGGGTGTGAGTGTATGCGATAGGGTGGGTGTGTGTGTGTGTGAGTGTATGCGATCGGATCTGTGAGTGTCGGCAGAGTAGCACGGCGTGCTGGAGGAGGCTGGGAGGAGAGAGGCTGATCCTGGGGAAGGCTGGGAGGGGGAGGCTGATGCTGGGGGAGGCTGATGTTGGGGGAGGCTGGGAGGGTGTAGGCTGATGCTGGGGGTGGCTGATGCTGGGGGAGGCTGGGAGGAGAGAGGCTGATGCTGGGGGAGGCTGATGTTGGGGGAGGCTGGGAGGGTGTAGGCTGATGCTGGGGGAGGCTGGGAGGAGAGAGGCTGATGCTGGGGGAGGCTGATACTGGGGGTGGCTGGGATGAGAGAGGCTGATGCTGGGGGAGGCTGGAAGGAGAGAGGCTGATGCTGGGGGAGGCTGATGTTGGGGGAGGCTGGGAGGGTGTAGGCTGATGCTGGGGGAGGCTGATGCTGGGGGAGGCTGGGAGGAGAGAGGCTGATGATGGGGGAGGCTGATGCTGGGGGTCGCTGGGATGAGAGAGGCTGATGCTGGGGGAGGCTGATGCTGGGGGAGGCTGGAAGGAGAGAGGCTGATGCTGGGGGAGGCTAATGCTGGGGGAGGCTGATGCTGGGGAAGGCTGGGAGGAGAGAGGCTGATGCTGGGGGAGGCTGATGCTGGGGGAGGCTGGAAGGAGAGAGGCTGATGCTGGGGTAGGCTGATGCTGGGGGAGGCTGGGAGGGGGAGGCTGATGCTAGGGAAGGCTGGGAGGAGAGAGGCTGATGCTGGAGGAGGCTGGGAGGAGAGAGGCTGATGCTGGGGGAGGCTGGGAGGTAAGAGGCTGATGCAAGGGGAGGCTGGGAGGCGGAGGCTGATGCTGGGGGAGGCTGATGCTGGGGGAGGCTGGAAGGAGAGAGGCTGATGCTGGGGGAGGCTGATGCTGGGGGAGGCTGGGAGGGGGAGGCTGATTGCTGGGGGAGGCTGGGAGGAGGGAGGCTGGGAGGAGAGAGGCTGATGCTGGGGGAGGCTGATGCTGGAAGGAGAGAGGCTGATGCTGGGGGAGGCTGATGCTGGGGGAGGCTGGAAGGAGAGAGGCTGATGCTGGGGGAGGCTGATGCTGAGGGAGGCTGGGAGGTGGAGGCTGATGCTGGGGAAGGCTGGGAAAAGGGAGGCTGGGAGGAGAGAGGCTGATCCTGGGGAAGGCTGGGAGGAGGGAGGCTGGGAGGAGAGAGGCTGATACTGGGGGAGGCTGGAAGGAGAGAGGCTGATGCTGGGGGAAGCTGATGCTGGGGGAGGCTGGGAGGAAAGAGGCTGATGCTGGGGGAGGCTGGGAGGAGGGAGGCTGGGAGAGGGGAGGCTGAGAGAAGAGAGGCTGATGCTGGGGGAGGCTGATGCTGGGGACAGAGAGGCTGATGCTGGGAGGAGAGAGGCTGATGCTGGGAGGAGAGAGGCTGATGCTGGGAGGAGAGAGGCTGATGCTGGGAGGAGAGAGGCTGATGCTGGGAGGAGAGAGGCTGATGCTGGTGCAGCATGGGGGATGGAGCACGATGGGGGGTGCGCAGCATGGGGGATGGAGCATGTTTGTGAGTGCGCAGCATGGCGGATGGAGCACGTTTGGGACTGCGCAGCATGGCGGATGGACCACGTTTGGGAGTGCGCAGCATGGCGGATGGAGCATGTTTGGGAGTGCGCAGCATGGCGGATGGAGCACGTTTGGGAGTGCGCAGCATGGCGGATGGAGCACGTTTGGGAGTGCACATGGCGGATGGACCACGTTTGGGAGTGCGCAGCATGGCGGATGGAGCACGTTTGGGAGTGCGCAGCATGGCGGATGGAGCACGTTTGGGAGAGCGCAGCATGGCGGGTGGAGCACGATGGGGGGTGCGCAGCATGGGGGATGGAGCACGATGGGAGGTGCACACCTCCCCCCAACACACACACACACACACAACACACCACACACACACTGGGAACCACAAACACCGCCCTACACAGACACCCACACACACAGACAACGCTGCACACACACAACACCCAATACACAAACACCGCGGCATACATAAATATACGCACATACCGCACAACACACACATTGCACAAAACATACCTCCCCCAAAACACACCACACCCACACAAACCGCGCAACACACACACAACGCTACAGACACACAGCGCTCCACAAACAACGCAACACACAAACAACACCGCTCTCACCCCCCACCACACCCAGACAACACCCAGAACATGTACAGCGCCCTACACAAACACTTCGTAACTACACACAACAACATCTATATATATATATATATATATATATATATATATATATATATATATATATATATATATATATATATATATATATATATATATATATATATATATATATATATATATATAACAAAAATCATACATTAACTACACAATACGTAAATTCTAGAATACCCGATGCGTAGAATCGGGCCATCTTCTAGTATATATATAATTGCCTTATTCTGTCTTTCTGTCTTGCTCCAAAATTATGTTGTTACAGTGACAACATTGGCTGCTCGCCTCGGCTCCGCCCCCCGCACGGATTGGCCGCTCAGCCAGGCGTTGCCCCCCGCACGGATTGGCCGCTCGCCCCGGCCCGCCCCCTCCACGCATTGGCCGCTTGGCCAAGCCCCGCCCCCTCACGCATTGGACGCTTGCCCTGGCCCCGCCCCCATTCCCCAAACGCACACAGAGCCCCGACTCCCAGGTGAATGCTGCACCCCCGGAAGCCCACATCGGCAAGTCAAAGTGGAGATAAGCAGGATTTGTGAAACCACTAGCTTACTCCGGCTCCCGGCACATGTGTGCCGGAGCCGGCGTAGACTGGTAATCATGGTACACATCGGGTAACTATAGAAACCGCTTTCCTTAGTTACCCGATGTGTAACATGGTTACTAGCTTACCCCGGCTCCCGGCACACGTCAGCACTGTAGCTTTGAATAGTTACTTACCTTTTCTCCACTTTGTCGGATTCGGCATGCTCCCGTGCACTGTGTACACTACAGTGGCCGCGCGACAAGCTCCGATCACGTGTTGTCATGTGACCGGAGCATGTGACCAGGAAGTTGCGGCGCGGCCACTGTACTGTACACAGCTGCTTTGAGACGTCCGTGTTTAATCAAGTACCAGTCACACGCATGGTTATGGTCATACGTGTGACATCCGTGTTTGCATGCGTGTGACAGGTACCGGAGAAAACACGGGTCTGTGAAATAAAAATATTTTTCATAATTACCTGCTTTCTCCGGCTCTGTTGCCTCCTGCTCCTGACCGCCTAACAACATACACACACACACACACACACACACACACACAGACACACACATGGATAGACCGAGCGCATACACACAGCGCACATGCATGTACACACACACACACACACACACACACACACACACACACACTGAGCACACACATAGCAGACCAACACATACACACACACACATGGATTCACCGGTGCATACACACACAGCGCATATGCATGTATACACACACACTGAGCACATATACACACATAGCAGACACATGGATACACCGAGCGCATACACACATAGCGCATATGCATGTACACACACACACTGAGCACATATACACACTGAGCGCACACACACATAGCAGAAACACATGGATACACCGAGCGTATACACACACAGCGCACATGCATGTATACATACACACACACACACACACACACACACTCTGCTGTATACTCACCCAGCGATGCGGTCCCCGGCACTGAAGTCCCCAGCGCTGTTCCCGCTTCCAGCTTCACAGGGCACTGAATATTCAGTGAGTATAATGAGCGGCGATAAGGAGCGGGAGGCAGCAGAGCCAGAGACAGCATCGCTGGAGAGAAGTAAATATAGAAAATATTTTTATTAAAAAGACCCATATTTTCTCCGGTATGTTTTACACTGATGTCACACGGATCACATCAGTGTGCGATCCGTGTGACATCCGTGCTGCCGGAGATGCCTGCGTGTGTGCGTGCGGGGTCATGAAAAGTCACACAGTCCGTGTGCAAACACGGACGTGTGAGGCACATCATAGAATAACATGGGTACGTGTGACATCAGTGTTAAAAACGGATGTCACACGAACCTAAAACACGGACGTCTGAAACCAGCCTACAACAGCGTGTTCCGGATCCGACAAAGTGGAGAAAAGCCGGATGTGTGAAACCACTAGCTTACCCCGGCACACGTATCCCGGAGTCGGCGTAGGCTGGTAACCATGGTACACATCGGGTAACTATGGAAACCGCTTTCCTTAGTTACCCAATGTGTAACATGGTTACTATCTTACCCCGGCTCCCTGCCCATTCAGATCGTTGGTCTCCCACTGTCAAACACGCCGATGCGTGCTGCACAGCAGGAGACCAACGAGCAAAAAATGAACCATCATTATTAAAGACTGATTATATTATTATTCAATTTGCTAACCTACATACACATTCTATACTACCCGATACGTTAGAATCGGCCACCTTCTAGTGTATATACATATCTACCTACATGTACACAGGTATGCACTATAACATTATATATGACTAGCTATTGAACCTGTTCTACGTCTGGGCGTCAAGCATTAGCTGAAATCTAAGTGTATTTGTCGTGCAAAAACGCTGCAAACCACATTTTTGGTGTTAACATTGTGGGCTCTTTCTTTAGGTTGCCTTGTTGGTGTCGGACTTTGTGGTTGGGGTCTTTTTTTTTATCTATTCCTCCCCTGGCTGCTTTCCTCTCCTATATTAAAGTTGTGCATCGCGGTCACAGCCATTATCCCTATGGCCGCCGTGTGCACAGTGCTATGTTTAAATTGAATTTGAATCATTCAGTAAAATGGCCCCACAGTCAGTGTGTGCATATACCGCAAAGTCCAGCACCATTTTCTTGAAGACAGTGTCTCTGCAAATATCATGTGAACGACCGGTCTTTTTAATAAAATGGTGTCGGAGCTCATGGTATACGCACATGCTGACTCCGGCGCCATTTTATTGAAGAATTCAAGTACAATTTGAACTTAGCAGTGAGCACGCACCAGTCAAACAGTTGAATCCTGCCGTGGGACAGAAGGACACATTCAGCATTATATTACTATAGTTAAATTATTGGTTACACTTGATAAAAGGTCTAGTTGTCCATAGCAACCAATCAGAACTCAGCTTTCACTTTACCTCAGCAGCATCAATGCTGAAAGATGCACTATTGTTGCTATAGGCAACCAGAACAATCTTCTAGGAGGCAATTTTCATAAATGAGGCCCCAGTTACTTCTGCAATGGCTAAACTTTATGAAAAACAAATAGGCCCATTGGCCAATCAAAAAATTTGGTCCCAACTTTGGACAGAATGACACATTCAGCATTATATTGGCAGATAACAGAGAGCAATGTGTAGTAGTCGGCACATGAGATGTTAGTAAATTGGCCGTGAGTGTGTGTGTGTGTGTGTGTGTTTTGGCAGATAACAGAGAGCAGCAGTGTGCACTCTTGTAGTCGGCACAGTGACGTCCGTGACCTCAGCCAGCCCCGGCAGTGCTGTACCTGCAGATCCTCCACCTCCTGCCTGGGCGTCCTGCTCTGAGAGTGACACCACTGCTAGCCTCTTTAAACACACAGCACCGGCAGCTTCAACGAAGACCCCACACTGCCCAGTGCAGAAGCCAAAAAAAAGTGTTATATAGTGACTAGCTACTGAACCCATTCTACACCCGGGTGTCGATGATTTAGCATCAGGGCGGAACTTTCTGGGGTTTTTTTTAAATCAATTCCTCTCAGAGTTGCTTTCCTCTCATTTATTTAAATTTTGCGCCGTGTGCGCAGTGCTATGTTCACATTATAGTTGACATCTTCAATAAAATGGCAGCGGATTCAGGACGTGCACATACCTCCAGTTTCGGCACCATTTTATTGAAGACATTGTCTCTGTAAATATCAACTGAAACAAATTGCTGATATTTACAGAGACAGTGTCTCCAATAAAATGGTGCCGGAGTTGGAGGTATGTGCACGCGCTGAATCTGGTGCCATTTTATTGAAGAGTTAAACTACAGCATGAATATAGCACAATGCACGCGCCTGTGAAACGGTTCGATCCTGGCTTGGGACAGAAGGACACTTTCAGCATTATATAATGAATGAATGAAGGAATGTATGATTGAACGTGTGTGTGTGTGTGTGCAGAGAGCAGCAGTGCGCAGTGTTCGGCACAGGTGACGCCAGTGAATTTGCCGCATGTGTATGTATTGGCAGATAACAGAGAGCAGTAGCGTTCAACCTTGTGGTCACTGCAGTGATGTCAATGAGCTCAGTCAGTAGCTCCTCCACCTCCTGCTACACATGCTTCCTGCTCCGAGACACCACTGCCGGCCTCTTTATACACACAGCGCCGTGCAGCCTTCCTGGAGACCACGTACTCCCGTGCCAAACCCCTGCATCCTGCGACCCCGGCCAACACAATCAGTGGCCTGTACCACAGCGCCAGTCACCAGCCTGCGTATAGGCACCGCCATCTTCAGGTCACGTGAGGTCCGCACGCTGCTGACCTCTCTCACCATGAGGCGTGTGGTGTGGGCAGGCGGTTCCTCGTCTCTCCCCACCCTCACCATGATGCTAGTGTGGGCGGGCAGACATGATGGCTGGTGCATGCGCAGTCCTATGGTGACGTTAACATAGCAATGTGCATGTACCGCCTCAGCTTCAGACAAAAGGATGCATTCAGCGTTATATAGTAATTTTTAGTCTTGGGAGCTCCATTTCTGCTAATTTCCCAACACACGAGAGTTTTTTTCCTCCTCTCTGTGTCGATGATGTGTGGAAGGCCGGGGCCACATGGGGACTAATGCGATCCTTGCATGACACTCGGCTCGAATTGGCAGCAAAGCAGGAGCTGAGTGTCATGCGAGTGTCACTGCGACTGAGGTCCGATCATGCAATCAGACCTCAGCTGCGGAGGACGGCACGGAGGAGAGGGAGGGATTTATCTCCCTCTCCTCCGTAGCCGGCTATAGCCATTCTCGCACTGCAGTGTGATCTTTGTCTCGCCCCATACACTTGAATGGGTGTGAGAGAAAGGGCGGGTTTGCACGTTGCGACATTGCACGTGCGATGTCAGTGGGGTCAAATCGAAAGTGATGCACATCCGGCGCCGCAGTCGATATCGCAACGTGTAAAACCTTTTTGATACGATGAACGAGCGCAAAAGCGTCGTTATCGTATCATCGCTGCAGCCTCCGACATTCCCATAATGCCGATGGTGCGACAGGTACGATGTTGTTCCTCGCTCCAGCAGCAGCACACATCGCTGTGTATGAAGCCGCAGGAGCGAGGAACATCTCCTACCTGCCGCCGGCTGTAATGAGAAGGACGGAGGTGGGCGGGATGTTTACATCCTGCTCATCTCCGCCCCTCCGCTTCAATTGGCCACCTGCCGTGTGACGTCGCTGTGACGCCGCACGACCCGCCCCCCTAAGGAAGGAGGCGGGTCGCCGGCCAGAGGGACGTCGCACGGCAGGTATGTGCGTGTGAAGCTGCCGTAGCGATAATAATCGCTATGGCAGCTTTCACTAGATATCGCACGTGCGACGGGAGCGGGACTATCGCTGCAGCATCGGTAACACATTGTTACCGATGTCGCAACATGGAAAGCCCGCCAAAGAGTCTTGCATTGCACCTGCAGCATGCTGCGATTGTTTTCTCGGTCCGATTAGGGCTGAGAAAATAATCCCTCATGGGTGCTGGCACATATAGTAATATTCGTCCGAGTGGAATGTGATGTTTTATCACACTCTACTCGGCCCGATTTTCATGCCGTGTGTCTTAGGTCGAAGGAGCTGGCTGCCAGAGAGATCATTAGATCAGCCAGCCCCCTCCTGTGTGTCTGCATCGGCTGTAATCGGGGGTCTTGTCGAATGAGCCGATCCAGGCAGACACCTCTTCATACACATCACAGAGGAGAAGGACGATTTCCGATGGTGTCAAAACGAATGCACAAAATGGTGCCTAGTGAACCCTGGGAACGGCACTGAAATAAGGACATGGGTGCAGATTTCATAAACTAAACTATTCTGTCACATTTTCACACACAAAACATACTTATCTCGGCACTCAACCAATATAAAAAAAACAAAGAATTCGTGGTCAGAGATTTTAACATTTTCTATATAGAAATAACTTTGAGAACATGAAAAGTTAAATAAAAAGTGTGTGTGTGGGGAGAGGGAGGGTGAAATTACTTTTCTTTAAATATTTCCTTTTCGTGATCTGTCCAGACGTTCATGAACTGACGATCCTTATAAACTTTCATTGGATCTTCCATCAGCCCATTCATGTTAATGAATTTCACCCGTCTCTGCTCGGCGTCGAACATCATGGGAGGGATAACGGATAGCTGGCGCATTTGTTTTTCATTATTCTGCAAATGTAAAAAAAATAAATAAATGAATACAAAATAAAATAAAAATTGTATCTGATCCAAAGGAAACTTGGCACACAGGGGGTGGGTGGGGGGGGGGGGCATAAAAGTAGAAACGGCACCAAAAAAATCTGATCTTTATAGTACATGTCATTGAGCACTTAGCTGGTATGTCAATTTCTATCTGAATGAGTTCTGTGGATCCGATAAAATCTACAAAGCAAATGATACATCCCCAAGGTACGGCTGCAGGTGCTGTAGATATGCAACGTATTCTCCATTAGGATTGCAAACCGTGAAATCCGGTGAAACTTCACAGGACAAACTGACATTTCTGAAAAGGAATCTGCCAGCCGGAGTTTTATAGTAAATTTATCACTTCAGCACAAGTCATATGAGGGAGTCGGAGTCAGGAAAATTGAGGAGTCTGGGTCAGAGGATTTGGCTTATTGATGTCAAAGCCCTAGTTATACAGCCAAAATGTTCTGGTATCAGCAGCGACCAGAGCCAGCTCCCCGTCAGTTACTAACAGTTGCACTGAAATAGCCGGTCTCATCGCACCCTCCATCCACCCCACTACATGAGCAAGGTGGGGGGGGGGGGTGCGCAATGCAAATATACTGCCTACTGAAGGCCTACATCACTGACAGCGGTGTCCGGCATTTGACTGGAATGTTGTTGGAATCGATACGTTTCCTTATATAATGCACTTATGAAGTAATTAGTATATATACAGCAAAGTTTAGTTTAGGACCCCCCAAAAATTAAAAAGTATATAAATCAATTAATTTTCCTTTTCCCGGTTTAAAAAGAAAGAATAAAAACAAAAAACAAAACAAAAAAAAAAAAATTATGGTGAACTTACCGCATTTTTCAATTTATCAGACACACCGGGTTATAAGACGCACCCCAAATTGAGATATAAAAAAGGAAGAAAAAAAAATTGGGGTCAGTCTTCTACTCCGGTGGTGGAGTGAGGTCACAGGAGGCAGGGGTGTTGCTGGAGTAGGGCAATTCTGCAGGTGCTGCGGTGGGGGCTGTGCTGGCTGTGTGGAGCAGTGCGGTGCATCGGGTATCACAGATGCTCTGTGGGCTGTGCAGGCTTCAAAGAAATGGCGCCCGGAGTTTGTGCATGCGCAGATTGAGCTCTCGTAGCAATGACAAGCAGAGATCTCATCTGCGTATGCGCTAGCTCTGGGTGCCATATTCCTTAAATCCGCTGCTGGGAGATCAGTGGGCAGGAGGCGGCGCGAGCGCAGATAAGATGCTCCGCCTGCGCATACGCCAACTCTGGGTGCCATTATTTGAAGCCCGGACCGCCGACAGAGCATCCCACCCCGCCGCACCGCCCTGCATTACGCAACCCCCACTGCAGCCAGCACAGCACCCATTCTCCTGGTAAGCTACATTTGCATTATAAGATGCACCCCTCATTTTCCTATTAAATTTTTAGGAGGAAAAGTGCGTCTTATCAGAAAAATACGGTATCTGGTATCGTCAAGTCTGCAAAATTCCTATCTAGTGGGGAGGGCAGTGCATTCTCCAAACCATTTCAACACAATTTTCCATATTTTTTTTTTAGTACGCTATATGGTGATGTTAATGGCGTCATTCAATAGTACAACCTGTCTTGCAAAAAAAAAAAAAAAAATCTCATATGGTTTTGACAAAGACATTAAAAAACGTTAAGGATTTTGGAAGAAGGGGATTAAAAAATGAATGGGGAAAAACGTAGAATTGGTCAATCATAAAGTGTGAAGGTATTTCTGGTGGAATGGGCAAAGTAAAAAAAACGAAGATCGTGGAGAACGGCAGACGTTAGCAGTAAACGCCCACAGTGTTGCACACATGTAAATGATAAAACCAGACAATTGAACCCAATTAGAAGTCCCTGTATTGCAATGCTCGGCTGGCATATCTACAGAAGGACTGTGTGTCCGGCAGCAAAGCCACGGTTTAATGGTTTTAATTATAAAAAAAAAAAAAAAAATTAACTTTATGATCTGATATTTTAACAGCCGGAAAACACTTTTTTCATAAATGAACTCACCTCCTGCTCAGAAAGGCCATCAATGATTTCAGAGATCTCATGTTCGCTCCTAGCAATGGTGGCAGACAGTCCAGCTCCCCTCTGACCAACCCTTAAACACAGCATACGGACACCGTTTAAAGGGGGTTGAGACCTAACATATTAACATGAACGAGGCTAGAGATTGGCAAGTCAAATGATAACAAGGCATCAACACGACTGACAAGTAATGGGAGAGAATGAAAGAAACTATAAAGGGAATCCATCTAACGATAAATGGCCGACTAATAAAATAAAAGGCGCCGTCCCCCCTCCCAAATAATAATCCCATTGATAGGGTTTGATTAATCTAACATACAGGAAAGCTGCAACTACACATTTCTCCAGCAATGTTGATGAAGAAAAGCAGCATTATATGGAACTAAGGAAAAGGAATAAAGGACCGTGAAATACACGGACATAGAAAGTCCCCAAAATGGCCGGAAAGTTAATCGGGAGGATTCACCTCTGAAATCTTTCCTGCTGCTCGCGCTGTTTCCGGATTTCGGGGAACTGCTTCTCGTAGTACTCTCGGGTTTTGCTCTCCTTGGCCTTCCTTCTTGGGTTATTTTCTATCCGGTCTACCTTTTTTTCCCAGGCTTCCATCAGCTGATCGTAACGCTGACAAATGTTCTGTTCCTACAAAACCCAAGGGAAAATACATGTCCTCCAATGAAAAAACCAACAAGGGCACACGGATTGTAACAACTGAGAAAAAAAATGACTAATAAAAAAAAAATAAATGGTGTTTATGGCACAAAAAGAGAATTTTGTTTACTTACCGTAAATTCTTTTTCTTATAGTTCCGACATGGGAGACCCAGACCATGGGTGTATAGCTTCTGCCTCCGGAGGACACACAAAGTACTACACTAAAAGTGTAGCTCCTCCCTCCGAGCATATACACCCCCTGGATGACAAATCCAACCAGTTTAGTGCAAAAGCTGAAGGAGGACATCCACCCATAAATAGAGATAGAGTAAAACCCGGAATAACCGGAACCTCTGTCTACAACAACAGCCGGTGAAAAACACACGGAACAAGAAAACTGCCAACAGGCAACAGGGAGGGTGCTGGGTCTCCCATGTCGGAACTATAAGAAGAAGGGAATTTTGTTTACTTACCGTAAATTCCTTTTCTTCTAGCTCCAATTGGGAGACCCAGACAATTGGGTGTATAGCTATTGCCTCTGGAGGCCACACAAAGTATTACACTTAAAAGTGTAAGGCCCCTCCCCTTCTGGCTATACACCCCCAGTGGGATCACTGGCTCACCAGTTTTAGTGCCAAAGCAAGAAGGAGGAAAGCCAATAACTGGTTTAAAGACCAATTCAATCCGAGGAAACATCGGAGAACTGAACCATACTACATGAACAACATGTGTACCCGAAAAAAACAGAAAAACCCCGAGAAAACAGGGCGGGTGCTGGGTCTCCCAATTGGAGCTAGAAGAAAAGGAATTTACGGTAAGTAAACAAAATTCCCTTCTTCTTTGTCGCTCCATTGGGAGACCCAGACAATTGGGATGTCCAAAAGCAATCCCTGGGTGGGTAAAAGAATACCTCATGCTAGGGCCGTCAAACGGCCCTCTCCTACAGGTGGCCAACCGCCGCCTGAATGACTTATCTACCTAGGCTGGCGTCTGCCGAAGCGTAGGTATGCATCTGATAATGCTTGGTAAAAGTAAGTAGACTCGACCAGGTGGGTGCCTGACACACCTGCTGAGCCGTAGCCTGGTGCCGTAATGCCCAGGATGCACCCACGGCTCTGGTAGAATGGGCCTTCGGCCTTGAGAGAACCAGAAGCCCAGTAGAACTGTAGGTTTCAAGAATTGGTTCCTCGATCCCCCGAGCAAGGGTGGATCTGGAAGCTTGCGACTGTTTACGCCGACCAGCGACAAGGACAAAGAGTGCATCCGAGTGGCGCAGGAGCGCCATGCGGGAAGTAGAACCTGAGTGCTCTCACCAGAACCAACAGATGCAAATCTTTCTGAAATTGATGGACTGGACGAGGACACAAGAAGGTGAGGTGATATCCTGATTGATATGAAAATGGGATACCACCTTAGGGAGAAATTCCGGAACCGGACGCAGAACTACCCTGTCCTGGTGAAGGACCAGGAAGGGAGTTTGTATGAGAGCGTTGCTAGCTCGGAAACTGTCCTAAGAGACGAGACCGTTACTAGAAGGCCACTTCCCGTGAAAAACGGGAAGGGAGACATCCTTCAAAGGCTCGAAAGGCGGCATCTGGAGAGCAATTAGAACCTTGTTCAGATCTCAGGGCTCTAACGGCCGCTTGTACGGAATGCTGAGAAGACAAACTCCCCGTAGGAACGTGCGTACCTGAGGAAGTCGTCGTTTCTGAAAAAATACAGATAGCGCTGAGACTTGTCCCTAAAGGGAACTGAGCGACAACCCATTTTCCTACCTAGATTGCAGGAAGGAAGGAAACTTAGACGATGCAACCGGCCAGGGAGAAACACCCTGCGCCGAGCACCGAGATAAGAACATCTTCCACGTCCTGTGGTCAATCGTGGCGGACGTTGGTATGCTAGCCTGTCTCATGGTGGCAACCACGTCCAGAGGTAATCCTGACGACACTAGGTTCCAGGACTCAATGCCACACCATCCGGTTGGGGGCCGTAGAATTCAAATGGAAGAATGGCCCTTGAGACAGCCAGTCTGATTGTTCTGGTAGTGCCCCCGGTTAGCCTACCGTGAGGCACCACAGAACCAAGTACCACAACATCCTCGGCCAATTTGTAGCGACGAGGATGGCGCGGCCGCCGTCAGTCTTGATCTAGCGCAGTACTCTGTGCAACAATGCCAGAGGTGGCACCTAAGGGAGCTGGAACTGCGACCAATGCTGAACTAAGGCGTTTGCCGCCAGAGCTCGATGATTGTGAAACCGTGCTATGAAGCTGGCACATTGTTGTTGTGCCGTGACGCCATTAGATCGACGTCCGGCCTCTGTCAGCGGCGCCAGATCTCCTGAAACCCGTCCGGGTGAGGAGACCATACTCTTCGGCCACACCTCAGCGACTTAGGAAGTCAGCTTCCTAGTTTCCACACTTGGGATGTGAATTGTGGATATGGTGGATGCCGTGTCATCCACCCACATCAGAACCTGCCGGACTTCCTGGAAGGCTTGCCGGTTGCGCGTTCTTCCTTGCTGGTTGATGTATGCCACCGCTGTGGAGCTGTCCGACTGAAGTCGGATATGCTTGCTTTCCAGCCGCTGTTGGAAGGTTTGTAGGGCAAGATACACTGCTCTGTGTTCAAGAACATTGATCTGAAGCGTGGACTCTTGCTGAGTCCACGTACCTTGAGCGCTGTAGTGGAGAAAAACTGCTCCCCACCGTGATAGACTCGCGTCTGTCGTAACTATCGCCCAGGACGGGGATAGGAAGGACCCTCTTTTTGACCAAGAGGTGAGAAGAAGCCACCACCGTAGAGATTCCTTGGCCGCCTGAGAAAGAACGACGACTCTGTTGAGGGACGTCGACTCCTTGTCCCATTGGCGGAGAATGTCCCATTGTAGTGGACGCAGTAAAACTGCGCGAAAGGAACTGCCTCTATTACTACCATCTTACGTAGGAAGTGCATGAGGCGTCTCAATGTGTGCGACTGGTTCTTAAAGAAGAGCTTGCAGCCCGTAGTGAATGCTGTTTGTCTAGCGGCGGCTTCACTATCGCTGAGGGAGTAAGAAACTCTATGCCTAGATATGTTATCGATAGGGTCGGGGTCGGATCTGACTTTAAAAAGTTGATGATCCACCCAAAACTCTAGAGAGTCTCCAGCGCAACGTTCGGGCAGTGTTGGCATGTTTCCTAAGAGAGTGCCTTGACAAGTAGATCGTCTAAATACGGGACCACAGAGTGACCCTGAGAGTGCAGGACTGTGACTACTGCCGCCCTGACCTTGGCGAAGACCAGTTGGACTGTCGCTAGCCGGAAGGTAGAGCTACGAACAGAAGGTGTTCGTCTCCTATAACGAAGCGTAGAAACGCTAGTGCTCTGGATCAATCGGCACGTGTGGATAAGCATCCTTGATGCCTAACGATGCTAGGAAATATCCTTGGGACCTTGAGGCGATGACATGGCGGAGGGAAGCCATCCAGAACCGCCTGGTGTCCACGAGCTTGCTGAGCATTTTTAGATCCAGAACGGGACGGAGCGGCCCGTTGTTATAGGTACCTCAAAGAATTTGGGGCAAACCGTGACCTTGTTCCTGAGAGGAACGGGGGTCATCACTCTTTCTGCCTATAGAGTGCACCCTGTTTGCAGAAGAGCAGCGGCCCGGCCGGGAGGTGGAATTCTGAAGAATCGAGTTGGGGGACGAGAAGTGAGCTCTATCCTGTACCCGTGAGACAGAATGTCTCACACTCAATGGTCATTGACCTATGGCAGCTAAATATCGCCAAGGCGGGAGAGCCTGCCACCGACCGAGGCCGCAAGTCATGAGGAAGCCGCTTTGGAAGCGGGTTTTCAGACTGTCGCTCTTTTGGGCGAGACTGAGCCCGCTAAGAATCTTAGCTCCTCTGATCTTTTTGAGTCCACATTGGACGAGGAAAAATGGGACCTGCCCGAGTCTCGTTAGGCAACCTTTTTTGGAAGCAGAGCTGCCTTCCATTCTAGAGTCCAGGCTGAATCGCGTAAGAAACAAATGCAGACATTTGAGAGGTTAAGGATGCCACCTGCGGCACAGATGTACGTGTAACCGTGTCAATCTGTGTAAGACAAGCTGAAATAGCTTGGAGTGCCCCAAGGAGAGAATGCAGGAGCCAACGCCGACAGCCTCATAGATGGCTTTCGACCAGAGATCCATCCGTCTGTCAATGGCATCTTTGAGTTTGCAGTTCCATCTTCCACTGCAACTATGGATCTAGCTACAAGCCTGGAGATTGGAGGATGCCGCTCGGGACATTGGGTCCAGTCCTTGACCAAGTCAGGGGACAGGGATAACGTGTATCCTAAGCCGTTTGGAGAAGCGCATATCTGGATAAGCGTGGTGTTCCTGGACTGCCTCTCTGAAGGCAGAGTGGTCCAGAAAAATACGAGAAGCTGACTCCTCCACTGGAGGAGCTGTGAGAAATAACCCACATTCTATAGATGGACGCTATAAGATTATTTACTATGGCGTCACAATCAGGTGTATCCAGATTGAGAGCGGTCTCAGGATCAGAATCTTGAGCCGCTACTTCCGCCTCATTACACAGCGAGTCCTTCTGTTAGGACCATGATGAAACCGAGGCCGCTCATAGCGAGCCCACTGCTGTCTGGGACTGAAGTCCGTGCAGAGCCGTGACTCTGGGATGCGTGTGACATTCCCGGAGCTGTTAGTTATTCACACTGAGGGGGGCCATGGAACAATGATTCAACAGTGCCCATATTGCGAGAGACATGTCCGGACTGCTAGGCTTCTAGTATCATAGCCATAGTCTCAGAAAAACTGTCAGTAAATACTGCAGACACCGTCCTCATCCCCTGGCCATTAGTGCATATAATGGGAGTCTATGTAACCTGCCGGCCGTATAGCCGTACATGCTGTACCAGCTGTATAGAAAAACATGTGGTTCTGCACCTTTGTTTTACACAGAGAATATGCTGATAACTCCTCCGCATAATCCAGGAGGGTATATACAACGTGCGACCAAACAGTGCAATGTATATAGTACAAGCATATCCATAAGTGCACTTCTGCACTAGTGGGGTTAGCACCACAGGTGCTGCTTAACGCCTGTTACAGCGATTGTGTGACTATCAGAATGCCAGGGTGTTCCACACTTGTCTCTGTATCGTAAACTGACACTAATGGCTGCCAGCGTCCTTGTAGAGAAGGAAGCCGTGGGCGTGCCTGAGAAAGTGCGGGAATCCGGAATCACAGTGCACACAGTGAGAGGGGTGGAGTATGCAAAACATACTCCAGCTCTCAGCGCTGCTCTATGCAGCGTCACGCCCCTACCCTGACTGTCAGGGCTGTGGGCGGTAACGAAGGGAGACTAGGCCCAGAAGCCGGGGGCTCGAGTTAACAGCGCGGCCGCCGTAAAAGCGCGGGCCGCGCTGAAGTCCCCGGCGCACCACAAGTGCCAGCCGCGCCGCAGTTCCAGCGGCCGGCGCGACCGATTCATAGAAGTGGCCAGCGTCCCGCCCCTCTCCTGACTGGCAGGTCTGGGGGCGGGAACGAACGGAAGCAGGCCGCAAAAGCCGGGGACTCTAGTTATCAGCGCGGCCGCCGTAAAAGCGCGGGCCGCGCTGAAGTCCCCGGCGCACTACAAGTGCCATCCGCGCCGCTGCCAGCGGCCGGTGCGACCGATTCCTGGAAGTGGCCAGCGTCCCGCCCCTCTCCTGACTGGCAGGTCTGGGGGCGGGAACGAACGGAAGCAGGCCGCAAAAGCCGGGGACTCTAGTTATCAGCGCGGCCGCCGTAAAAGCGCAGGCCGCGCTGAAGTCCCCGGCGCACTACAAGTGCCAGCCGCGCCGCAGTCCCAGCGGCCGGCACGACCAGTTCCCATGAGTGAGCCTGCTTCAGCGAAGCTGAATGAGGCCATGGCACATGGCGCCGCAGCGCTGATGTCCCCCGGCGCACTACAACACCCAGCATGCTGCGGTGTGAGCGCCAAATGCACGGGGACACAGAGTACCTTGAGGAAGCAGGGCCATGTCCCTGATGTACTCCGCTCCATCCAGCATCTTCTCCAGGGGCTGTAGATGGAGCACGGTCTCAGTGCCTGGAGACCGGTAAATCCCACTTCACCCAGAGCCCTGTAAAAAGGGATGGGGAAGGAATCAGCATGTGGGCTCCTGCCGCCGTACCCGCAATGGGTACCTCAACCTTACAAACACCTCCGACATACAGTGGGGTGAGAAGGGAGCATGCTGGGGACACTATATGTGTCCTCTTTTCTTCCATCCGACATAGTCAGCAGCTGCTGCTGACTAAAAAGTGGAGCTATGCGTGGATGTGTTGCCTCCTTCGCACAAAGCACAAAACTGGTGAGCCAGTGATCCCACTGGGGGTGTATAGCCAGAAGGGGAGGGGCCTTACACTTTTAAGTGTAATACTTTGTGTGGCCTCCAGAGGCAATAGCTATACACCCAATTGTCTGGGTCTCCCAATGGAGCGACAAAGAAAAAGAATTTACGGTAAGTAAACAAAATTCTCTTTTTCTTCATCATTCCTTATGGGAGACCCAGACCATGGGACGTCTCAAAGCAGTCCATGGGTGGGAAATAAACAGAAACTGAGAAGTAGGCAAAACCTAACTTCACAAATGGGCGACAGCCGCCCGAAGGATGCGTCTGCCCAAGCTCGCATCTGCCGAAGCATGAGCATGCACTTGGTAGTGCTTCGAAAAGGTGTGCAGACTAGACCAAGTGGCAGCCTGACAGACCTGCTGAGCCGTAGCCTGGTGCCTGAAAGCCCAAGAGGCACCGACAGCTCTGGTCGAGTGCGCCTTAATCCCCGGCGGGGGAGGCACCTGAGAACAATGGTAGGCATCGGATATGGCCGACCTAATCCAACGAGCTAGGGTCGGTTTAGAAGCCGAGAGACCCTTGCGCTGACCTGTGGTCAGCACAAAAAGAGAGGTGCACCGCCTAAGAACAGCGGTGCGTGACACATAGATCCAGAGCGTCCGCACCAAATCTAAAGCATGCAACGCTTTCTCAAAGCGATGCACAGGGGCCGAACAAAGGGAAGACAATGAAATGTCCTGGTTAAGGTGGAAAGGAGAGACCACCTTAGGGAGAAAGCCCAGAGTCGGACGGAGAACCACCTTGTCTTGGTGGAAAAACCAAAAAGGGTGACTCCGAAGAGAGCACAGTCAAATCAGAGACTCTCCAGAGAGAAGTTATGGCCACCAAAAAGACCACTTTCTGTGAAAGACGAAACAACGAAACCTCCCTAAGAGGCTCAAAGGGGGGTTTTCTGTAAGGCCGTGAGGACCAGATTAAGGTCCCAGGGATCCAGAGGCCGCCGGTAAGGCGGAATGTGAGATGCGCCCTGCATGAAGGTGCGCACCTGGGCCAGTCGGGCGATACGCCGCTGGAACAACACTGACAGAGCCGAGACCTGTCCCTTGAGGGAATTGAGGGATAGTCCTAGCTGCAGACCGGACTGTAGAAAGGACAGGATGGTCGGCAAGGAAAACGGCCAAGGAGCATGGCCGGAAGAGCGACACCAGGACAGGAAAATTCTCCAAGTCCTGTGGTAAATCCTGGCCGAGGAAGACTTCCGAGCCTGAGTCATAGTGGAGATGACCTCGGAAGGAATGCCTGAAGCCGTAAGTATCCAGGACTCAAGAGCCACGCCGTCAATCTGAGAGCCGCAGAATTCTGGCAGAAAAAACGGACCTTGTGAGAGAAGGTCTGGGCGGTCCGGGAGATGCCACGGCACCTCTACGGACAGACGGAGCAGGTCTGGGAACCAAGCTCGCCTGGGCCAGTCTGGGGCGATGAGTATGACCCGACGGCCCTCCATTCTGATCTTGCGCAGGACTCTGGGCAAGAGAGCTAGAGGGGGAAACACGTAGGCCAGACGGAACTGGGACCAATCCTGAACCAGCGCGTCCGCCACCAAGGCCTGAGGATCGTAGGAGCGAGCCACGTAAACCGGGACCTTGTTGTTGTGCCGGGATGCCATTAGATCCACTTCCGGAGTGCCCCACTTGCGGCAGATTGACCGGAACACTGCCGGATGCAGGGCCCACTCGCCGCTGTCCACGGTTTGACGGCTGAGATAGTCTGCCTCCCAGTTTTCTACGCCTGGGATGTGGACTGCGGATATGGTGGACTTGGAGTCCTCCGTCCACTGAAGGATGCGTTGAATTTCCAACAGGGCTAGGCGGCTGCGAGTCCAGCCCTGGTGATTGATGTAGGCAACTGCTGTCGCATTGTCTGACTGGACTCGAATGTGCTTGCTCGCCGACAGGTGGTGAAAAGCTACGAGAGCTAGGAGCACAGCTCTGATTTTCAGCACATTGATCGAGAGGGCTGATTCGGACGGAGTCCAAGTGCCCTGTGCTCGGTGGTGGAGAAACACTGCTCCCCAGCCGGATAGACTGGCATCCGTGGTGAGAATCACCCAGGACGGGGCCAGAAAGGAGCGTCCCTGGGACAGAGAGAGGGGCCGAAGCCACCACTGAAGAGAGCTCCTGGTCTGTGGCGACAGAGCCACCAGCCTGTGCAAGGAAGAGGTCCGCTTGTCCCAACAGCGGAGAATGTCCAGCTGCAGGGGACGCAGATGGAACTGGCAAAGGGAACCGCTTCCATTGACGCCACCATCTGACCCAGCACCTGCATGAGGTGCCTGATGGAATGACGGCGGAGCCTCAGCAGAGAGCGAACCGCCAGATGAAGGAACTGCTGTTTGACTAAGGGCAGCTTCACAAGTGCCAGCAGAGTCTCGAATTGCATCCCTAGGTACGCAAGTTCCTGGGTCGGGGTCAGAGTGGACTTGGGCAGATTGACAAGCCACCCGAATTGAACAAGCGTGGCGAGAGTGAGCGAGACACTCCGCTGAGAGTGAGCGAGACACTCCGCTGACAGTCTGCACTGGATGAAGCCTTGACTAGAAGGTCGTCCAGATAAGGAATCACTGCCAACCCCTGGAGGTGCAGAACCGCAACCACTGCTGCCATGACCTTTGTGAATACACGAGGGGCCGTGGCTAACTCGAAGGGGAGAGCCACGAATTGGAAATGTTCCTCTCCGATTACAAAACGTAGCCAACGCTGGAGTGAAACTGCGATTGGCACATGCAGATAGACATCTCTGATGTCGATGGATGCTAAGAAATCTCCTTGGGTCATTGACTGATCGCAGAGACTCCATGCGAAAATGCCGCACCTGAACATGCTTGTTGAGAAGCTTGAGATCCAGGTCGGAAGGCACCGTCCTTTTCGGGGACTAGGAAGAGATTTGAGTAGAAATCTCAGAACCGTTCCCAGTCGGGAACTGGTACAATTACTCCATTGGCCTGCAAGAATGCCACGGCCTGTGAGAAGGCGGCGGCCTTGGAGCAGGGGGGAGTTGACAGAAAAAATCTGTTTGGCGGCTGGATAGAATTCTATTCTGTAGCCGTGCGAGATGGTATCCCACACCCACTGATCGAAGACGTGTTGAAAACACACGTCGCCCAAGTGGGAGAGCCTGCCACCGACCAAGGACGTTGCTGGCGCGGCCAGATAGTCAAGAGGAGGCTGCCTTGGTGGCAGCAGCTCCTGCGGACTTCTGGGGACGCGGCTTCATGCGCCAGCTGGTTTACGGACCTTGGCTGAGTTAGTGGACGAGGCCGAGGGCTTAGAGGACGACCAGTTAGAGGAACGAAAGGAACGAAACCTCGACTGGTTCCTGCCCTGGACAGGTTTCCTGGGTTTGTGGCATGGAAGTACTCTTCCTGCCAAAAGCTTCCTTAATAATTTCATCCAGTTGTTCACCGAATAGACTGGTCCCAGCAAAAGGGAGCCCAGCAAGGAACTTCTTAAGAAGCATCTGCCTTCCACTCTCGAAGCCACAGGAGCCTGCGGATAGCGAGGGAAGTAGCCGAGGCCACCGCAGTGCGGTGACAGTCTCCAGCATGGCAGACATGGCATAGGATGAAAAGACTGAAGCCTGGAAGTTAAGGCAACCATTTCGGGCATAGAGTCCCTGTTGGGAAGCGTCTGTCAGGACAGGCTCTGGGCTTGGTCACAGTGGGCTGAAAAACTGGAGTGGTTAAGGAACACACTCCTTGTTCTCTTAAGGTATACTGATGCCTTTCTGCCAGAGGGGGATGCTCCCCTGATACAGGCGGATTGAGGTCCAGTACAAATATAATGGACGCAATCAAATCATTAGCATCTGCGTCACCTATGGACAGATCAATGGGGTACATGAAGTAGCGTCCGAGCCCCTATTAAAGGCATCCTCCTCGTCCTGTGACTCAGCTCGTGAATCAGAGCCGCGGGACGAGGAAGGAAAGGGGACCCTGTGTCTCCATTTTAGGAGGACGGGGTCTGAGACCAGATGAAGAATACTCTGTGAGCTTTGCTGAGCGAGCCGTAGCAGCAGAAGCGCCCTGAGAAGGGGGCTGATGCATGCTCAGCAGTGTCCGGGACAGCTGTCCCCTGGAGAGAGGGATTCTAACCAAACCGGGGGTTCAGCCACCGGAGCCGGAGCAGCCGGAGGGACCACTGATGAGCTTCCAAGTCTACATGCAGTGCATATTAAGAACAGCCTTGCAGCCTTGCTCTGATGTGAGACATGCTGCAGAAGTGGGGGCTCTGTCCAGAATGACCCCCAGCAGAGTATATAAACAGAGTATATGAGCAGCTGCACAACCGGAGGTTGTGGCTTGCCAGACCGTTTAACATAGAGACATCTCTGTGCCCTCCAGATCCCCCAGCCCAGGCCCCCATTTGTCACAATGTGGTTATGCAGACATTGAGAACGCTGATAAAATGGCGCCGGAGCGAGGAGAGGGGGCGGGGCCTACTCTGAGAGCGGGATCCGGAGGGCAAATGAGGTATACAGGGGAGGGAATCTTTCCTCAGTGAGGAGTGTCCGTTCCCTGTGCTGAACAGCCGCTGGGCGGAGCCGCACTGTCCCTCTGCATGACTGACATGCAGGGGCAGTGAAATCGAAACTAGGCCTCAGGCGAAGCCGGGGCCTAGATTTAAACATGCGGCCAGCGTGCAGGCACCATCGGCGCGGTTCTCCAGTGAAAACTGGAGAACCGGCCGGAAATGTTAACACAGTCATATAACACACTCTCCCCAATATATAAAGTACAAGGGACCCCTGGAAAGACCACTTTCTGTGGTAATAACGTCTCAGTACTTAGCTTGTGAGACGCAGGTGCCAGGTCCCTGGGGGGTGAGCGCTCCGTCCGGCAGGATCCTGAAAGGGCTGCGGATGGAGACCGGTCTCCTGCAAAGCAGTGAGAACCGTGATGGCTCCCACTTCAAGCCAGAGCCTCAGGGGATGGTGAAGGAGCGCGGCATGTGAAGGCTCCAGCCTTGTAAAATCAACCTTAACAGCACCGCCGACACAGTGGGGTGAGAAGGGACATGCCGGGAGTCCAGATTGGACCCGCTTTTCTTCCAAATCTTTGAAATCAAAAATCAAAATTCAGAGAATGCATGTGTGTGTGCCTGAACACAAAGCATTGAACTGGTTGGATTTGTCATCCAGGGGGTGTATATGCTCGGAGGGAGGAGCTACACTTTTAGTGTAGTACTTTGTGTGTCCTCCGGAGGCAGAAGCTATACACCCATGGTCTGGGTCTCCCATAAGGAACGATGAAGAAATTTAATAAATATAAAAAAAAATTATATATATATATATATATACACACGCACACACATATATTATATATATTACACAGTACAGACTAAAGGTTTGGACACACCTTCTCAATCAAAGAGTTTTCTTTATTTTCAGGACTCTGAAAATTGTAGATTCACATTGAAGGCATCAAAACTATGAATTAACACATGTGGAATGAAATATTTAAAGTGTGAAACAACTGAAAATATGTCTTATATTCTAGGTTCTTCAAAGTAGCCGCCTTTTGCTTTGATTACTGCTTTGCACACTCTTGGTATTCTCTTGATGAGCTTCAAGAGGTAGTCACCAGAAATGGTTTTCCAACAGTCTTGAAGGAGTTCCCAGAGATGCTTAGCACTTGTTGGCCCTTTTCCCTTTACTCTGCGGTCCAGCTCACCCCAAATCAACTCGGTTGGGTTCAGGTCTGGTGACTGTGGAGACCAGGTCACCTGGCGTAGCACCCAATCACTCTCCTTCTTAGTCAAATAGCCCTTACACAGCCTGGAGGTGTGTTTGGGGTCATTGTGCTGTTGAAAAATAAATGATGGTCCAACTAAACGCAAACCGGATGGAGTAGCACGCCGCTGCAAAATGCTGTGGTAGCCATGCTGGTTCTGTATGCCTTCAATTTTGAATAAATCCACAACAGTGTCCCCAGCAAAGCACCCCCACACCATCACACCTCCTCCTCCATGCTTCACGGTGGGAACCAGCAAAGTAGAGTCCATCCGTTCACCTTTTCTACAAAGACATGGTGGTTGGATCCAAATATCTCAAATTTGGACTCATCAGACCAAAGCACAGATTTCCACTGGTCTAATGTCCATTCCTTGTGTTCTTTAGCCCAAACAAGTGTCTTCTGCTTGTTGCCTGTCCTTAGTAGTGGTTTCCTAGCAGCTATTTTACCATGAAGGCCTGCTGCACAAAGTCTCCTCTTAATAGTTGTTCTAGAGATGAGAAGGTGTGTCCAAATTTTTGGTCTGTACTGGTACTTGCCGCACTGTAAGCAGAGCAGCAAGTACCTAGCATACATGTATTTGCTTTTTGGTCTAAGGCAAGAACCTATCCACAGCAGTAATAATACATACCCGTTGCTTTCTAGCATGGTTTCTTCTCTTGAAAAATAGAATGAGCTTTTTCCTCATCACCTGATTCCTGGAACAAAACAGACATATTAGGTGCCGGCTGACTGTATATAATAATCAAATGTTTTTCTTTTTTTTCAATCAGATATTTTTTTTTTATTAAACTTTTTCTATATAAAAAGTACAAAAATACTCCCTTCCCTCTCTCCTCTCAATTTTTTTCTGACCACCTTAATGGCTGTAAATCTGTACTTGTCCCAATGCTGGGAACGTTCCAGTATCACTACTATTGGGTCTCCTGGGGCTAGCATGACGTTATGTCACGTGAGCCCTGCAACCAAATCAGTGGCCATTTCACTCTCGGTTCCTTTGGATGAACCTGCAATCTGAAAGAAGTTAGAGAGCAGTAGCAGCTCTCAATCCGTCCAGATTTGAGTTACGTCCAAAGGCTGCAGGGCTCAGATAACAATGTCATGTGAGCCCCAGGACACCCAGTGCCAACAATACCGGCACATCGCCGACCCTGGAGACAAGTACATGCTTTTATTTTCTAAACAGGAATATAACCAATAAGAAGAGGGTGTCCAAGTAGTGGACTCTCTCTTTAAAAGGTGTCAACAAATAAACGGGTTAAATTGCTTCAAGCTTGTAAAGAGTGGCCGTGCAATTATTTGCTGAAAAAAAGAAAAAAAAAATCACTATCCTTAAGAAAAGTGGGAAATTTATTTGCCCAGGTTACCGGCCGGCTTCCTCTTTCAGCGATCGCCAGTGTTGTAGGTTAGGAGCGCAGTGCTTACAAGCTGTTTACTATTTAGATTGCAAGCACTGCTCTGAAGCTGGGTCCGAGAAAATGCTAGAAGGGCACAGGAGGGAAGACCAGCCCGGCTGCCATAAATCTTTTTGCTTCACTCTAGTGTATATTACTGACCACACACAGACAACATAAGACCTCTGTTCTTGTGATTGGTGGGGATGCCCCTCCAAATATTATCACCCACACTGTAAATAAGGCCGGGGGCCACACGGGGCACTAGTGCGATGCTCGCATGACACTTGGCTTGCGCTGGCAGCACAGCAGGAGCAGTGTCATGCTAGTATCCATGCGACTGAGGTTCGACCGTGCGAGCGGACTTCAGCTGCGGGCAGGTGTTGCGGAGGGTCGGGAAGGCGCTGCAGAGGGGCGGGAAGGATTTCTCTCCCTCTCTCCTCCGTTGCCGGCTATAGCGAATCTCGCTCTGCACGCGTGGTACACCAGTGTACTGCAAGTGCGGTGTGATTTTTCTCTAGCCCCATAGACTTAAATGGGTGCGAGAGAAAAGTCTCGCATTACAGTCGCAGCATGCTGCGATTGTTTTCTCGGTCCGATTAGGGCTGAGAAAATAATCGCTCATGTGCGCTGACACACAGGCTAACATTGGTCCGTGTGGAATGCGATGTTTTATCGCACTCCACTCGCACAGATTTTCTCGCCGTGTGGTTAAGGCATAAGTGATAAAGATGTTGGCAGGATAACCCCTTTAATATGAATACAGCTGCTGGTTACCAAGAAGTGATCATAAAAGGCAAAAAAAAGAAAATAAGGCTTAGAATGAACATGATAGATATCGTGCAAGAAGGATTAATAAGATTTTTGGTCAAAAAGGATTCAACAGGAATGAGAAAAATGAAGGTCCTCCTCCTGCTCTCTGATGGACTCGCTTCATGAAAACCTGCCCCTTAGGCTGCTTTCACACTACGTCTTTTTAACATGCGTCCTGAACGTTTTTTTAATGCAAAAACGGATCCAGTGCAAATGCGTTTTCATTTCAATGCATTTGCAATGGACTCGCGTTAACATGCGTTCACCTGCGTTTGCGTGCGTAATAGTGAGGATCCAGCGACTTGCAGTTTTTTAACATCTTTCAAAAACGCTACTTGTAGCGTTTTTGAGCTGCGTCCAAATACTGCAAATTGCTGGATCCTGACTATACTGCACGCAAACGCATGTGACCGCTGGCATGCTGATAGACAGGATCCTGCTTGCTCTACTGAGCATGCACAGAAACCAGCCCCGTGATCAGTCTCTCTCTCTCCTACCTCTCTGTCTCTCCCCCTCCCTCTCCTCCACCTGAGAGCTGCGGACACTCGTAACCAAGGTAAATATCGGGTAACCACTTATCTTAGTTACCCGATGTTTACGTTGGTTACGTGTGCAGGGAGCTCGGCTCCTAGCAGCTGCAGACGCTCGTAACCAAAGTAAATATCGGGTATCCAAGCAAGTATACCCGATGTTTACCTTGGTTACGAACCTCCGCAGTTGTAAGAAGCCGGCTCCCAGTCTGGCACGTTTAGTTCCCATCACTCCCGATCACATGACTCCAATGCCCGCCCCTAAACATCCAGTGACAGGATCCTGCAAAGTAACACATGCGTTTGCATGCGTTTTTTGCTGGAAAAGCAGGATCCGCTTTTGCAGCAAAAAAACCGTTCAGGACGCATGTTAAAAAGACGTAGTGTGAAAGCAGCCTTAGCCTGTATAATTATGCTGCAGTGTCCAGTATCTGCATTGCAGTCATTAGGCTGCAGACTGGCAGCACACATTTCACCAAACAAGCAAAAAGCTGACTTCTTAAAATCTGTCTATCCAGCCTAGTTTTATATATTTTATTAACTGCCATTAAAGGGCCTCTGATCTATTTTTCTCCTTGTAAGGTGCGAGGATGCAATTATTGCAGCATAATTTGAATGCGATTCCCGTTGTATACTTACGTCTTGATGTTTTCATGGTAAACCTTTGTGTCTGAGGGCTGGTTATACAGCGGCTAGAGAAACAACAAAACAACTTGGTTATAAAACAAGGCCACATTTCATCACAGATTTGTACAGAGATTGTGAGACCCTGGAATGAATGTCCAGAGAAGACCCCAATCCTTTCCCGGCAGGCCAGTCTGCCTATATTATTATACTTGCATGTTAGCGGCACAGAAAAAGGTGCACAACAGGACGCTCTACCCCAATTTACAAGTCACAAAGCCAACAACGTAAAAGCCCTGACGAAACCAGACATAATTACTATGCACCTCGCAAGGGCTCTAAAAGTCTAAACTGGGAAGCTTTCGCCAATCAGATTAGAAAAGTACTCAATCTTGTGCCCAATTTTCTTTGATTTGCATAATAATAGAGCGGAAAAAATGTTAAAAGTACAATTTTTACCTGTAAAACACAGAAAATTACCACCCGGTTTAGACATATTTAAAATAAGGCCGACACAAAAACATATTGAGAATGGACATGTGTGGCCTCTAAACAAAGTTGGTATTCTATTGTCTGTAGGCCAAGTTTACATGATCATATATATATATATATATATATATATATATATATATATATATATATATATATCTGTCAATATCTATCTATATATACATGGGGAGCAGCTGTATTGTATTTGGTGTTACCGCTCACGCGCTCTCATACTGGTCACTGGTAAGGATGAGCCATGGATGCTCGAGCTCACTGGGTTCGTCCAGACTTTAGTTAAAGTGAACCTGTCAGGTGCAATATGCACTTAGAACAGGGGTGGGGAACCTTTTCTGCGGCCCCCGGGCAGATTCCCAAGGACTGACTGCAGTGCTCCGGCGGCAGCCGCGTCTTGCTGGCTGTCGGCCCTTTAACCCCTTCACCCCCGGCCATTAAAACACCCTAATGACCGGGCCATTTTTTGCAATTTTGACCAGTGTCACTTTGACAGGTTATAACTCTGGAACGCTTCAACGGATCCTGGCGATTCTGAGATTGTTTTTTCGTGACATATTGTACTTCATGTCAGTGGTAAATTTAGGCCGAAATTTTTTTGCGTTTATTTGTGAAAATTTAGGAAATTTTGCAAAAATTTTGAAAATTTCGCAATTTTCAAATTTTGAAAATGTATGCCTATAAATCTGAGAAATATGTCACACAAAATAGTTACTAAACAACATTTACCACATGTCTACTTTACATCAGCGCAATTTTCGAAACAAATTTTTTTTCCGTTAGAAAGTTAGAAGGGGTCAAAGTTCATCAGCAATTTCTCATTTTTCCAACAAAATTTACAAAAGAATTTTTTTTAGGGACCACATCACATTTGAGGTGACTTTGAGAGACCGAGGTGACAGAAAATACCCAAAAGTGACCCCAAATCTAAAATCTGCACCCCTCACTCTGCTCAAAACCACATCCAAGAAGTTTATTAACCCTTTAGGAGCTTCACAGCAACCAAAGCAATGTGGAAAAAAAAAATGAAAATTTTACTTTTTAACACAAAAATGTTAATTTAGCCATAAAATGTAGCATTTTCACAAGGGAGAAAAGAGAAAGTGCACTCTACAATTTATTGTGCATTTTCTCCTGAGTACGCTGATACCCCATATGTGGTAAAAATCAATTGTTTGGGCGTACGGCAGAGTTCAAAAGGGAA
The DNA here is from genome assembly GCF_048569485.1 of Anomaloglossus baeobatrachus. Classification (NCBI taxonomy): domain Eukaryota; kingdom Metazoa; phylum Chordata; class Amphibia; order Anura; family Aromobatidae; genus Anomaloglossus; species Anomaloglossus baeobatrachus. The sequence goes on along the minus strand of NC_134354.1, from coordinate 97,223,990 downwards.
GGAGCGCCATTTGAATTTTTGAACAGAAAATTAGCTGCACTCATTAGCAGACGCCATGTCGGGTTTGAAGACCGCCTGAGGTGCCTAAACAATTGAGCTACCCCACAAGTGACCCCATTTTGGAAACTAGAGCCCTCAAATAATTTTTCTAGATGTTTGGTGAGCACTTTGAACCTCTGGGGGCTTCACAGAAGTTTATAACGTTGAGCCGTGAAAAGAAAAAAAAATATTTTTTTACCACAAAACTGTTGCTTCAACTAGGTAGCTTTTTTTTTCACAAGGGTATCAGGAAAAAATGCACCATAAAATGTATTGTCCATTTTCTCCTGAGTACGCAGATACCTCATATGTGGTGGAAATCAAATGTTTGGGCACACGGGAGGACTCAGAAGGCAAAGAGCGCTATTTGAATTTTTGAGTGCAAAATAAGCTGCACTCATTAGCGGACGCCATGTCGGGTTTGAAGACCCCATGAGGTACCTAAACAATGGAGCTCCCCCAAAAGTGACCGCATTTTGGAAACTAGAGCCCTCAAATAATTTTTCTAGATGTTTGGTGAGCACTTTGAACACCTGGGGGCTTCACAGAAGTTTATAACGTTGAGCCGTGAAAAGAAAAAAATAAAATTGTTATCACTAAACTGTTGCTTCAACTAGGTAGCTTTTTTTTCACAAGGGTATCAGTAAAAAATGCACCATGAAATTTATAGTGCATTTTTTTCCTGAGTACGACGATACCTCATATGTGGTGGAAAGTAATTGTTTGCTTGTTCGCAGGGGGAGCAGATCGGGATATCGGGGGGCAGATCGGGGCGTGGGGGGGGCAGATCTGGGGGGGCACGGGCAGGGGCCATAACGGGAGCGCGCAGGGGCCATAACGGGAGCGCGCAGGTGCCATAACGAGAGCGCGCAGGGGCCATAACGGGAGCGCGCAGGGGCCATAACGGGAGCGCGCAGGGGCCATAACGGGAGCGCGCAGGGGCCATAACGGGAGTGGAATACTCACGTGGAGCAGGCGCAGAAGCGGTGACATCAGAGGCGGCGTCTGCGGCGGCAGCGGTGGCGTGGTACCACAAGTACCAGACACTCCACGCTGCAGACATGTTGGGGGAGGCTCCCCAGACCAGCACAGGCCTGGGGAGGGCGGCCACCTGCAGATCAGACCGCCCCACTGCACACTGATTGGAGCGATTGCGCGTCATAGCACGATCGCTCCAATCAGTGCTGCAGGGGCTGGGGGCGGCATGTTTGAGATCCACCTATGATCTGCTGTAGCTGCTACAATAGATCATAGCAGGATCTCATAGTATCGCACTAATTCGGGCATTATTTTTGCCGAAATCAGTGCGAATGTTGTGGTTGGCTGTTCAGATTTGAACAGCCAATCACAACGATCGTCGATGGGGGGTTGCGATGCCACCCCCCCTGGGGTCAAGCAAAGGTCCCCTGCTGTAAGAAACAGCAGGGGACATCATTTGAAAGCCGTTGCTATGGCCACGGCAATCAAATGAAGTTTAGGCAGTAAAATTACGTCCCTGGTCGTTAAGTCACGTTAAAATAGGACGTAATTTTACTGCCCGCAGTCGTGAAGGGGTTAAACCCTGTATTTAGTGTGTTCAATGCTGAACGCTGCGATGCACAAAACTGGAAAGATCCCATACATTCTAGGCTCAACCATTAAAACACTGGATGATTACATCCTCGTGCTGCCCAATGCCCCTGTGAAGACTTACTTTGTGGGCGGGGTAAGCCTGCAATGCGCTCTGGTGCCACACAAGAGGAGCTGCTGCCACAGCGTCCCCCAGGCCTGTGTGTGACCATCCAGCTTCACCAGGTATGTTTGTGCTCCCAGCCTCCCCCAGGCCTGTGTGTGACCCTTCAACCTCCCCAGGCCTGTGTGTGACCCTTCAACCTCCCCAGGCCTGTGTGTGAGCCTTCAGCCTCCCCAGGTCTGTGTGTGACCCTTCAGCCTCTCCAGGCCTGTGTGGGAGCCTTCAGCCTCCCCAGGCCTGTGTGGGAGCCTTCAGCTTCCCCAGGCCTGTGTGGGAGCCTTCAGCCTCCCCAGGCCTGTGTGGGAGCCTTCAGCCTCAACAGGCCGATGTGTGAGCCTTCAGCCTCCCCAGGCCGGTGTGTGAGCCTTCAGCCTCCCCAGGCCGGTGTGTGAGCCTTCAGCCTCCCCAGGCCGGTGTGTGAGCCTTCAGCCTCCCCAGGCCGGTGTGTGAGCCTTCAGCCTCCCCAGGCCGGTGTGTGAGCCTTCAGCCTCCCCAGGCCGGTGTGTGAGCCTTCAGCCTCCCCAGGCCGGTGTGTGAGCCTTCAGCCTCCTCAGGCCGGTGTGTGAGCCTTCAGCCTCCCCAGGCCTGTGTGTGAGCCTTCAGCCTCCCCAGGCCTGTGTGTGAGCCTTCAGCCTCCCCAGGCCTGTGTGTGAGCCTTCAGCCTCCCCAAGCCTGTGTGTGACCCTGCAGCCTCCCCAGGGCTGCGTGTGTGCCCCTGCAGCCTCCCCAGGGCTGCGTGTGTGCCCCTGCAGCCTCCCCAGGGCTGCGTGTACCCCCCCCAGTGCTGTATATACCACCAGCGATGTTTGTGCCCCCAAACTATGTCTCTGCCCTCCAGTGATGTATATACCCATTATGTCTGTACGCTCCGGTGATGTATATGCCCCCTGTGATGTATATACCAACAGCTCTTCCTGTGATGTATATGCCCCCAGCGTCTTCTTTGTGATGTATATACAGCATTTCCAGCCAACACAAACCTGGAAAAGCAGTTGTGAGAAGCAACAAGATCAATATCACCTAATATCACAGCCGCAGAAAAGAGAAGCAGCTACAGCCACCACAGAGGGGCGTATTAACATGCTATGCAATGCAGCATCACTTCCGGTCATGCGCAATGTGAAGCTGGGTGTACGTGTCCTGGCTTCAGAGAGGTCTCCTTCGCATGACTGGAAGTGCCCAGCATTCAGAAGCGCGGTCACAGCGAACACAGGTACACGCGTCACCGCTGGTGACACTACATTGAATAGCATGTTAGTACGACCCTGTGGGCGTGCTAACATACTAAGAGGATGGACTAGTCAGGGAATGTAACACCCTTGGGACTAGTCCCCGTGCTCATTAGCATATCATCAAGGATCTTTAGAAATACTTTTTCTAAAGATCCCTTTATCTATGCTACTAGATACAGGGACAGTTAGGCAGGGATTAGCAATATACACCCAGAACTGCTCGTGGTTCTGGGTGAATATTGCACATGACTTTAAAAGTTCAGTTTGGTCCTCAAACTTGACACCAAAACCTGCAGAAGTCAATGGGGCCCCAAACGTTTATACTGATACTAAGTAAATGGGGGTAAGGGTCTGCAAAAGTAAGCAAAATGGGGTAAGAGCAGGACAGCTGCCCTGCAAACAAGTGTGCATAGCAAAACGACTGAAAATAACAGAATACAAAAATAAAAAAAAATAATAATTTTGAAACAGGAGGTGGGGGTCCAAGTGGAGGAGAAGGTTGAGGAGGAGGTGGACATGGTGAGACAGAGGAAAATGTACCCAACATTTTTTTTTTTTTTTACTTTGGGAGGCCCTAAGACATTGGGAATGGCAAACAGAACAAACGGCGAGGCGTATAAGAATGGCTGGGTGCGGCTGCTATACTTTTCTAGTCAGCCAAAAGGTACAGACAAATCCTGTGGGATCCACGCCTGATTCATTTTAATGAATGTGATCTTGCCCACGTTGGCCTTAGACAGGCGGATGCGTCAGTCGGTGGTCACTCCCCCTGCCGTGCTAAACACACGTTCCAACAGTACACTTGTTGCAGGGCAGATCAGCACCTCCACGGTGTAAAGGGCAAGCTCAGGCCATGTGTCCAATTTGGAGACCCAGAAGTTAAATGGAGCAGACATAATGCTCATTACATGGAGACGTGTGGTCCAGCATGTTGGTGAAACACTGCCTCCTGCCAACACGGACTGTATCAGATGGTGGTGCTGGATTTTCTGGTGTGCTGAGGAAGGTTTTCCACATTTTGGCCCGGTTAACCCTCCCTTCCGAGGTAGTGCTGATGCCCCAGCTGCATTGGTGACATCCTCCTCCGTCTTGTGTTTCCATAGAGTCCCCGCTGTCAGGTGGGAATGCCATCAGTAGTGCGTCTGCCTGTGCGCTGGTATTCCCGCATTTTCCCATCACACTCCAGTGACAGAAGTAAGGTTGACAAGTTGTCCTTGTAGCGGGGATCCAGCAGTACTCAACACTGGTATCAATCCGGACAACACTGCGGTCATTGCAGCACGTATTCGCTCATGTGTCAGACTGCCGAGGGGAAACGACAAGCTGTCCTCAGTGGGAGGTGTATTGTCTGTGTCCAGTTTCCCCCCGGCCACGCTCCAATGAAGCCCATGGGCTACTTTAAGTGCCACTCTACTGTGAACACGGGAGTTATAAAAATGTAAAAAAAATAAAAATATAAAGTATCCTATGGGAATAACTGCAACGCATCTGTAAAAATCGGATGCTACATGCTTGATTTATATGGGATCTGATTTTTTTTTGTCCATCAACAGACTTAAATAGGCGAGTCTCATCTGAAATATTAAGAATAGTGCATGCCACGATTTTTTTCTTCACAAGGAAAAATGATTTGTGTTAAAAAAAAAAAAAAAAAAAAAAAAGAAAAGTGATCTCAACAGCTGTTTTGAATAACGTTGTTTCGAATTCTGCCAGATTTTTACACTGATAGCACTCAACCCGAAAATAGGGTTGTGTGAACAAAGCCCTACAGCGACCCATCTGTTTTAACAAGAAGCAGATCCCAAAGATCATTAAAAACAAGGTTCCCATTCTCTTTTGGCTCGGCATCTCCATCTATGTCAGCCATCTCCCCAAGCAAGAATTGTATCATTTATATTTCTTTTTTCTGGGGGAGGAAGGATTCTTGGGCTGCTTTCACACTTGCGTTGTTTTGCATCAGTCATAATCCATGATTATGACTGATGCAAAACAACGCAAGTGTGAAAGCAGCAAAATATTTTGCAGGAATCCGATTTTTCTCCATAGACGTCTATTAGCGACGGATTGTGACTGATGGCCCTGTGTTGCATCCGCCGCGTGACGGATCAGTCGTTTACTGACTGACCGTCAGGCGGTAGGAACGCACACTAACGTTTTTTTTGTGTGCGGCGGATAGTTTTTTTTTACTGTGAACATGAGCACAGTAACAAAACATGAAGGACTGTAAATTCAGTTCCAGCAGCAGGAATGATCAGCTGATCACCTGGCGGCCGGCTTTTCTGAGCAATCAGCTGATCGCCCGGCTTTTCTGAGCAATCAGCTGATCGCCCGGCGGCCGGCTTTTGTGAGCGATCAGCTGATCGGCCGGCGTTCCTGAACGATCAGCTGATTGGCCAGCAGCCGGCTTTTCTGAAAGATCAGCTGATCGTTCAGAAAAGCCGGCCGCCGGTATAACAGACCAAAAAAAAAAAAAAAGAAAGAAAAACGGATTTTTTTTGCAGAATCAGTCACATCAGTTGTGCCACTATCTGCAACGCATACGTTGCATCAGTCACACAACTGATTGTGACAGATGCAAAACAACGCAAGTGTGAACTTAGCCTTACCTGTTCAGATCACAATAATCTGGAGCTTTTGCCCCATATAGATCAGTAAAGTCTACTAGTGAAAGGGAAATGAGCACTACAAAAAAAAAATAGCACAAACATTAAGGGGATTGTCCACTACTTTAAAAGTTAAACTTAAAAAGGTGCTGAATGGCTGCAGCTGTTTCTTCCCGTTTAGATAAGATGTGAGGTCCCAGACCATTTTTATCTTATTTGACGGCGTTTGAGGACACAGTACCAAATTACCTAGTTACATAGGTTGAAAAAAGACCTGGGTCCATCTAGCTCAAATGTGCAAGAAATTCACATATTGGGTTTGAGTAAAGGGTTCTTCCTTACACCATTAAGTTAATCTTTTAAAGGGAACCTGTCAATTGCAATATGCACCAATGACCACGAGCAGTTCTGGGTGCATATTGCTAATCCCTGCCTAACTGTTCCTGTATCTAGTAGCATAGACAAAGAGATCTTTAGAAAAAGTATATCTAAAGATCTTTTATGATATGCTACTGAGAGCAGGGACTAGTCGCAGGGGGGCCTCCAGGGACATGCTAACATGCTACTCAATTGCCCAGCGTCATCAGGGGTGATGCGCATACCTGTCCGTTGTCACTGCTTTAAAACGCCGGATTTAGGGTCGGTGCGCATGATCAGAAGCCTGACACTTCCGTTTATCTTCACTAGACCTCTCTGAAGTCGGAACGCATACACTCGGCTTCATAGTGCGAATGACCGGAAGTGCGGTAACTTCTGATCATGCACACTGAGCCTAAACTCGGCGTTTGAAGCAATGACAACGGACACAGGTATGTGCGTCACCGCTAATGACACTGGGCAATGGGCATTGAATAGATTGTTAGCACATTCCTGTGGGAGTGCTATCATGCTAAGAGGGTGGACTAGTCGTTGGAAATCACGCCCTTGCAACTAGTCCCTGGCCTCATTAGCATATCATAAAGGATATTTAGAAATACTTTTTGTAAAGATCTCTTTATGTATGCTACTAATTGCTGGGACAGTTAGGCAGGGATTAGTAATATGCACCTAGAACTGCTCGTGGTTTTGGGTGCATATGGCACCTGACAGGTTCCCTTTAAAGTAGTGGACAATGCAATGTTGTCATAAGGGTCGTGGTATGACTGTGTAAGTATTTGACTAAACATGTAGAGATTGGCTGTGCTAGTCATCAGGAATGTAACAATTCATATGCAAATCAGGCTCAAAAAGCATTGGGGGCGTGTCAAGTTATTTCGTCTGCGACGCCCCAGGGCACCGACGCGCCCCAGGGCACCGACACGCCCCAGGGCACCGACAAAGAATGTATCCATGTTATTTAGGGATAGAAATACCAGTGCTTCCATAGTTCAAAACCTTCTGGTTCTTGTACATTGTGCGTATTATGGGAACACGGGCTTGTGAGAATGAAGTAATTTGTTATAGATCATAGTATTAATAGTAAACCCAACAAAAATACCAGACAGTAACTTACCAGCTCTACTTTTGGGCCAAGACCTTCTAAAATCTTATGCGCTTCCTCTGCTTTTTTCTGCAAGATATAAAAGTGTTGGATGTTTAAGAGGAGAAATCCTTAGAGACCTTCCTTCCGATTACTCAGCCATCTCTCCAGTCATACACGGCTCCTGAGAGCTGAATAGAAACTGTGTAGCGCAACAGAGGAAAGAACACAAAGGAGAATTTACCAAAATAGCTCAAAGAATAAGTGTGCACCACAAGAGCTACAACCCCAACCCTACACCTTTAGAGTATGCGTCTCCAGACAATCGCCTAATGTTTTAATTGTGATGTTAAGATGAAAGGAAACGAACAATCGAACTCTTGGTAATTAAACATCCAGGTTTCTATAGGGTTCATAAATATCCTTGTAAACATTCCCCTGATTAAATCATTGCCTTTACCATGATGGAGAAATTGAAGTTCTAGAACTGCTGCACTCAATTCTCAAAAGTCAAGTGGGCGGTGCTAGAGTATGGGGAAAGTCAAGTCTCCTCGCTGTTTCCACATCTGCTATGCCTTGATTAAAGGGAACCTGTCATCAGAAATTTTGCTTTAAACCTAAAGGTTTCCCCCTCTGCAGCTCGTGGGCTGCATTCTAGCAGGTTCCTGTACTTTTTGTGCCCCCTTTGAAACTAAATTAAACACTTTATAAAGTTGTACCTTTTTACCTGCAATTCTTGTAAATTATCCATGGGGGCAGGCTGTCTGGCGTCCGTTGATGTCCCTCCTGCAGATTGACGCCGTCCCCCATTGCTCCATTTCATATCTCAGGACGCCGCCCACTGCGTCCGAGGTCCCGTGCATGCGAGGAACGCTGGTGACGTGGTCGCAGGCACGAGAATATGGGCGGCGCTGTGATTGCATCGCAAGTGCCCGCCCATAATCACGTACCGCGATCTCCTCTCTGCCTCCAGGGTTCTGCGCAAGCGCTGGAAGATGACCAGACGTCACCTCCTTCCCATCCTGCCCTGCAGCAGGAAATAGATGGGAGGAGTGGAGCAGCACAGCACAGGATACGAGGAGACGCGGAGAGGATCTGAGCGACCTACACAGTAAAAAAACATGTAAAATCAAACAAAGACACACACTGTCTTCTGAAAAGTGAAAAGCACTAAAAACTTTTTTTTTTTTTTTTTTGTATCCTGTGCTGTGCTGCTCCGCTCCTCCCATCTATTTCCTGCTGCAGGGCAGGATGGGAAGAAGGTGACGTCGGGTCATCTTCCAGCGCTTGCGCAGAACGCTGGAGGCAGAGGGGAAATCGTGGTCACGTGATTATGGGCGGGCACTTGCGATGCAATCACAGCGCCGCCCATATTCTCGTGCCTGCGACCACGTCACCAGCGGTCCTCACGTGCACGGGACCTCGGCCGCAGTGGGCGGCGTCCTGGGATATGAAATGGAGCAATGGGGGACGGCGTCAATCTGCAGAAGGGACAGCAATGGACGCCAGAGAGCCCGCCCCCATGGAGAATTTACAAGAATTACAGACAAAAAGGTACAACTTTATAAAGTGTTTAATTTGGTTTCAAAGGGGACACAAAAAGTACAGGAAACTTGCTAGAATGCAGCCCACGAGCTGCAGAGGGGGAAGAAACCTTTAGGTTTAAAGCTAAATTTCTGATGACAGGTTCCCTTTAGCAACACTCTTAGCGCAGCAAAAACAGACTCTCCGAACCAGCCAGGACGTCATTCACAGAGTAGTTGTTCTGCCAGAGCAAGGAGACTGACTAGTCCCCACAGATGAACCGCCCACATGACTACCAACCATAACACACACAGGTTTTTTTTCATGTAAACCATTTCTAACCCATAAAATCCAGCTGTTTGAACACAAACACATATTTTCATAGTCTTGAAGCAGACATTTTTTTCCATTATGTAACTTAAATATAAATCCTTAAATCTCGCAGTTTTCACTTTCTCCTCAAAACCTTAGTAATAGACTGAACATTCCTGTTCTGCACAGACTACTTCTCAGCAGTCATATCATTATAAGCACCACCAGGATTGCCATGACAGGTAAGACATGTTATAAAAAGTGTGCAACCTGTCAAAGTAATGCCGCCTATGATTATCACAGGACAAGAAGTAATCTACACAGAACAGAAGTGTCAGCGGATCACTAATTTTCTAAGAGACAAAGTATAAACTGCATGAATTCAAGAATATTTTATATAAATAAAATCTTTTCTAAAATGTGTGCAACCGGTCATAGTATTCCTGTCTAACAATAATGAACCCTCTGTTCACAATAAGTCAGGATCACAGCTCACCTTCTCCCCCTCACTGCACAATGACCTCTGCACAGATGACAGAAGTCAATGATTGAGCACCAGACTCTTGTAGTATTTGGAACATGTTGCTGCTGTAAAGTATGTGTCTAATTGCTGTCAATAGACGCAGAGGCAAAGTGTCTAACTTTCTAATTATGTGCATACATTCCATTTAAAAGGAAATATGTCAGTAGAATCAACCCTGATAAGCCGTGTATATGGACATTATGTAGGGAGCGGAATAAAATAATACCTTGATATCTGTGTTCCGATGTACTATTCCGGAGAAATCCACATTTATCTTAACCCCTTCACGACCAGCCGATTTTTCGCTTTCCGGGGGTTTTTTTTCACCATTCTTTTTCAGAGAGACGTAACTTTTTTATTTTTCAGTCAATATGGTCATGTGAGGGCTCATTTTTTGCGGAACGAGCTGTACTTTTAAATGAAACCATCAGTTTTACCATATAGTGTACTAGAAAACGGCAAAAAAACTCCAAATGCAGAAAAATTGCAAAAAAAGTGCGATAGCACTATGGTTTTTGAGATATTTTATTCACTGTGTTCACTACATGGTAAAACTGATGTGTGGGTGTGATGCCTCAGGTCAGTGCGAGTTCGTAGACACCAAACATGTATAGGTTTACTTTTATATAAGGGGTTAAAAAAAAATCGGAAGTTTGTCCGAAAAAAGTGGCGCATGTTTTACGCCATATTCTGTGACCCGTAGCGTTCGCATTTTTCGGGATCTATGGCTCAGTGACGGCTTATTTTTTGCGACTCGAGCTGACGTTTTTAACGGTACCATTTTTGCGCAGATGCTACGTTTTGATCGCCTGTTATTGCATTTTGCGCAAAAGTTGTGGCGACAAAAAAACATCGTTTTGGCGTTTGGAATTTTTTGCCGCTACGCAGTATACTGATCAGATTAATTGATTTTATATTTTGATAGATCGGGCGTTTCTGAAAGCGGCGATACCAAATGTGTGTATATTTTTTTAACCCTTTAATTTTCAATGGGGCGAATGGGGGTGATTTGAACTTTTAGGTTTTTTTGTTTGTTTTTTTTAATTTTTTTTTACTTTTTTTTTTATTTTACTAGTCCCCCTAGGGGGCTATTGCGATCAGCATTCCGATCGCTCTGCAGTATCTGCTGATCACAGCTACAAGGCTGTAAACAGCATATACGCTCTCTTTCTCTTTTGCTGTGCCGCTGGCACAGCGAAAGTGAAAGCAAGTCAGGTGTAGTACAGGAGTCATCACATGACCCTGTGCTACCATGACAACTATCGGAAGTCACGTGATCGTGTCACGTGACTTCCGGTATCGGGGCGGTAAGTAAATGTTTACCGCGATCGCGCTTATAATGGCGCTGTCACATATTGACAGCGCCATATAAGGGGTTAAACGGCACGAGCAGATAACGATTCTGCTCGTGCCTGGCAGGCACACATCTCAGCTGTGAAAATCAACGGAGATGTGTGCCGATCGCAGCATGATGCTGTCGGCAGACCGCGGGCAGTAACATTATGACCGCAAGGACGTAATTTTACGGCCCGCGGTCGTTAAGGGGTTAATAGTTAAATGAGTTGTTAAGATCAATGGACTGGACATTGATCTCCGTGAGAATTTGTCTGCATAGGTTACCTAAATGAAAGGGGTGTTAGCATTATGAGACCTGTAATGACTGACAGTCTGCTCTCCTGATCGCACTGCAGAGCTGTGTGTGATTATAAATAACACAGTACAGCAGAGCTAAACCTGGTCTCATTACAAACACATTTCCAGCTGCAGCTCTCTTCTCATTATTATAATTACACAGCTCTACAGTGTGGTCAGGTGAACAGTCTGTCAGTCATTACATGTCTTACACTGGGAACTCCCCTTTCATTAATAATATTCTGTGGAGGCAGATTCTCAGAGAGATCGATCTATGCACAGCCCATACAGCTTAACAGTTAATTTACATGTTAAGAAAATGTGGATTTCTCTGGAATTAGATGTTGGATCGCAGATATTAAGGTATCATTTTATTCAACATTCTATGATCTACATAGCCATATAGTCGGGTTAGGATGGTTGATCCAACTAACAGATTCCATTTAAAAAGTAAAGGTACAGACGTTGTTTCATCTTAACAAATGGTTAAATTGGCAAAGTGCTTGTAAAAACAAGAAACTTTACAATTTACCTTTAATTAACATTTTTGTCCATTTTCAAGAACAGAAGGATTTTTTATTTTGTGGTGTACAGATCATCGGCAAAGTACTAAAGATAGGATGCGCACTCACGCCTTGTGCGCACTAGACGCTTTTTGCTGCGTTTTTAGCGGCGTTTTTGTGCTGAAAACGCAGTGACATTGCTTCCCCAGCAATGGCTATGGGTTTTCATAAGTGCTGTCCGCACACAGCGTTTTTTTGTAGCTGCGTTTTTGTGGTGACCACAAACGCAGCATGTCAATTATTTCTGCGTTTTTCACTGCGTTTTTCACCCATTGAGTTCAATGAGATGTTCAACAACGAAATGAAAAACGCATATAGCTGCGTTTCTATGACTAAAAACGCAGCTATAAACGCAATGGGTGGGCAGTAAAGTGACGTGTACAGGAAGAGGATTCCTTCTGTTGGTAAACACAGAAGCATGAATCCTCCCGGTACCGTCACCGCTGCGTCCACAACCCGCCCGGTGCCATGTCAGCTCCGTGCGGCGCCATGTCTGGGCGGGAGGTGGAGGCAGCGGCAAAAACAAAAGTGAACAGTAGAAAAAAAAAAATGTCATATATACTCACCTGTCTGCAGGGTCCCGGTGCCATGCCCGCTCCCAGCTCCTGTCCCGGTACCGCCGCTTTGGCTGTGTGTAGTCTCCTCGGGGCACGTACGAAGCTTGCAGGACCTGGCGGTGGATCACCTGATGCAGTCACCTGACGCATCAGCTGATCGTAATTCTCGCGGTGTCGCCGGCTTTTTCGCGCCCGGCCGGCTATCAGCTGATCCTGCCGTCAGGGGACTTAATCAGCTGATTACTGGCAGCTCCTGCAGCGATGGGACAGGATCAGACTCTCATCCAATCGCTCCAGGAGCTGCCGGTAATCAGCACAGACGTGAGTATTTATTCTTTTTTTTTTTGCACTGATGCTTCAGCTGATTGTATAATCGGCTTTTATACAATCAGCTGATGTGTGATGTGATTCACGTCTTTTAACCTGACACATCATCTGATCGCTTTGCCTTCCAGCAAACCGATCCGATGATATTGGATCCGGATTAGACGGCGCGGGACCCTTGACCCAGGATTACTGCGGAGGGGGGTTCTTTATTTCAATAAAGATGGAGTCACTAATTGTGTTGTGTTTTATTTCTAATAAAAATATTTTTCTGTGTTGTGTTTTTTTTTTTTTATCTTTACTAGAAATTCATGGTGGCCATGTCTAATATTGGCTTGACACCATGAATTTCGGGCTTAGGGCCAGCTGATAATATACAGCTAGCCCTAACTCCATTATTACCCAGCGAGCCACAGTCACCAGGGTAGCTGGAAGAGTTGGATACAGCGCCAGAAGATGGCGCTTCTATGAAAGCGCCATTTTCTGGGGTAGCTGCGGACTGCAATTCGCAGTGGGGGTGCCCAGAAAGCTTGGGCACTCTGCACTGCGGATTCCAATGCCCAGCTGCCTAGTTGTACCTGGCTGAACTCAAAAATTGGGCGAAGCCTATGTCATTTTTTTTTTAATTATTTCTTGAAATTCATGAAAATGAAAAAAAAAAAAGGGCTTCCCTATATTTTTGATTCCCAGCCGGGTACAAATAGGCAGCTGGGGAATGGGGGCAGCCTGTACCTGCCTGCTGTACCTGGCTAGCATACAAAAATATAGCGAAGCCCATGTCATTTTTTTTTTTCTTTCTGGGCAAAAAACTCCTGCATACAGTCCTGGATGGAGGATGCTGAGCCTTGTAGTTCTAGAGCTGCTGTCTGCTCTCCTGCATACACTAGTTCTGCAGCTGTCTGCTCTCCTGCATACAATGAACATTTTGAAGAAGGAAATGACATCAGACCTTTTTTTTTTTCATCAACAATCTTTAATGGCATTGTGCACTGATTAAAAACGCAGTGAGCAAAAACGCACCAAATCGCGGTAAAAACGCATCCGTTTTTGTCGCGTTTTTTAGCCGCGGGTGCGTTTTTTGAGAAAAACGCACATAAAAACGCAGCGTGAAAAAAACGCCTAGTGCGCACATACCCTTACAAGCCGTTTGCTCTACAGATTGCAAGCGCTTCTCTGGAGCTGGGTAGATTGCTGGATGTGACCAGCCTCAGTGTCCTGTGCTACTGCCATTCTACAGTGGAAAGTCCTCTCTGCTTGAAGCATGGGAGGGAGTACAATAGGAGCAGCAGAGTGACAATGCCACTGGCCCGAACTGTCAGGCTTCAGGAGCACACCGCTCCTCAGCAAGCAGGAAGCCGGGAGGAAGAAGAGCAGTGTGCTCCTGATGATCAGAACATGAGACAACCCCATTATATGAGTAGGGCTGAGAATGGCCCTTATAATGTATCTCTATGGATTACATCTTGGTGCATAGTGCTGAACTGTTCTGCATAATACAGGGGTTTCGTGGTAATGGAGAGTCAGAGCAGGAGTATAATATACATGGTGCTACAATTCTGCCACTATAAGAAGCTTCGTAAATATATGGGAATAGGAAGCCGTCAGAGAGGCTACAGCGTAGTGTTGTTGGACTACCACATAGCAATGGGTATTATTGAAGCCAGCGCTCAGCTGCTCTGACACCTTCCAGATCTGATCACACCAGACAGCAGATCTCTAAACTAGTTTTAACACAGCCGACAAAGCTAATTAGAGGGGAAATACGTCGGTGAGATTGATTTACAACAGAGCGAGAAAGCAAATTACATTCACATTTAATGAAAATAGAGACTGGTTCTCGTTATCAAGTTGGGGCCAAAATCTCAGGCAGAGAAACCAACAGCGTCCCAAAAAGTCAGATGAAGGACTATAAGGTCCTAGAAGGCACCAGGACTAGAACAGCTACAATGGTAGCAATGCATTTTACTGGCGCTGGCCCTTTTTAGTTTCAAATCATTTTAATTAATTTCAGAGAAAATGAAAACAGACAATACATTCCCCTACCGGGGGTGCACCATGGATAAACATATGCAAAGAGTATCATAACTTATACAAACTGATCAGAAGAAAGACAATTAGAAGGGAGATAGAATGAGATAAAGATTGAAGGGGAGAGAAAGGGGGAAAAAGGTGGGGGGGCCCAAATATACCTACTCCGCTACACCCTAATAGAGATTATGTGATAGCCTACATCAGGGGGTATGCGTAGCTCATGGAGATAGATGTAATAATTGGGATAGGTCAAGGCATGATGGCCCTTTTTGAGCCCAAATTAAAAACCCGCTCCAGACATCTATGCTAGGACACCGCCAACCATAACATCCCACTCATTAACGTCTATCCTGAATGGGCTATGTAAGCGGTGAACGGCGTTCATCTCATCTGTAGCTATCAAAAGGCAATCTACCAGTGACCCAGGCTGCCTGTCCTGCAGAGGATAACAAGCACCGATGTATACCTAGATTAGAATATATGGACAGAGGGGTATACACTGAATACAAGGAATTACGGATCTTGCGGGAACAAACCCCACAATGAAACTGGGCAACATAAAATTAAAGTCACTTTGCCAATGGGATTAAATTTGCAACAGCTAGCAGCCACATTCAGTTATGGCCTCAAAGGGATTTTCTTCTACGCCCATACATTTCTACAGACTTACTTTTTTGGTTTGTTTTTTTACATAAGAGCACCTGTAAGGTTGTATTTACTTGAAAAGCATTACTCAGGTTATAGAGGATCCACCAATCCCCCATCTCCCCTGACCGGACATCATGGCTCACATGTTCTGCACACCTACAATGTCACTTTTCAGAAATGTCATTTGTATAAATTGTGATTCGCTTCGGATTACTCTGCTCCGTACCGGTGTTTTGTTTTTTTTTTAAATAAAAAAGGTGATTGAAAAGAAAATTATTCATCATCTTTGGAGAAGGTGGTAATATTTACCAGCAGAGCCACTTCTCCTCCATACTGTTCTATTCCACCCGAGAGGGACAAGAGAGAGAGAGAGTGTGAGAGAAAAAAAAAAAACGGATCCGGATCGTGCACCCGGATTCCCGGGTCCGGGTCGGACTCTGATCTGCCGCTCAAACCGCGCGGATCCGGATTTTGCGGATCCGGGTCCGCTCAACACTAGTCAGCAGTCATCTAACAGATCTTAAGATTTTGGCTCGTCATTGAAACCCTGATTACACTGGTGGGTCACTGTTGCTGTTTTAATTCAATCAGTGTTTTATCAGCAATAGATTATCACTACTTGGCAACTGGCCTTGTGCCACCAAGTCCGACTTCGCCCCCAGCACTGATTAGCAGCTCTCTCCCACAATGCAAGGTACACAGATAGGCCAGGGACACATGGGGACTACTGCGATCCTCGCATGATACTCGGCTCACGCTGGCAGCACAGCAGGAGGCGAGTGTCACTGCGACTCTGAGGTCCGATCATGCGATCGTGCCACAGCTGTGGGGTGCAGGCCACCACTGAGGAGGGCCGGGCCGGCACTGAGGAGGGGGAGGGAGGGATTTATCTCCCTCTCTCCTCCGTTGCCGGCTATTTCCATTCTCGCTCTGCACTCACAGTACACCGGTGTACCGTGAGTGCAGTGCGATTTTTCTCTCGCCCCATAGACTTGAATGGGTGCGAGAGAAACAAGGATCGCATTGCACCTGCAGCATGCTGCGATTGTTTTCTCGGTCCGATTAGGGCTGAGAAAATAATCGCTCATGTGTGCTGACACACAGGCTAATATTGGTCCGAGTGGAATGTGATGTTTTATCGCACTCCACTCGCACCGATTTCATGCCGTATGTCTTAAGCTATAGCTGTAGTGTGGGTGGGTTATACACAGCTCCACAACTGAGCTATACTAAATCAGCATCAGAGAAAACTGATTCTATCATAACTTCTGCACCTACTAAACAAAGTTATATATCGATGGAGTCAGGGTCTCAGTCCCTAACTCATGTTGCAAACAGATTACAGACAGATTCCCCTTGATGGGTCTCTGTCACTATAGACAGACTAAAGGCCGCTTTACACAGTGCGATATCGGTACCGATATCGCCAGCGTGCGTACCCGCCCCCATCGGTTGTGCGACACGGGCCAATCGCTGCCCGTTTTGCACAACATCGCCCGGACCCGTCACACATACTTACCTTCCCTGCGACGTCGCTGTGACCGGCGATCCGCCTCCTTTCTAAGGGGGCGGTTCGTTCAGCGTCACAGCGACGTCACAGCAGCGTCACTGAATCGCCGCCCAATAGAAGCGGAGGGGCGGAGATGAGCGGGACGTAACATCCCGCAAACCTCCTTCCTTCCGCATTGTGGTCGGGAGGCCGGTAAGGAGAGGTTCCTCGTTCCTGCGGTGTCACATGGAGCGATGTGTGCTGCCGCAGGAACGAGGAACAACTTCGTTACTGCTGCAGGAACGATATTTGAGAATGGACCCCCATGTCACCAATGAGCGATTTTGCACGTTTTTGCAACGATGCAAAATCGCTCATCGGTGTAACACGCAACGACATCGCTAATGCGGCCGCATGTGCGTCACAAATTCCGTGACCCCAACGACTCCGCATTAGCGATGTCGTAGCGTGTAAAGCCCCCTTAAGTACAGGCACTTGGTGCATCATGGCAGGGCTAATCATTTATCTACACTTTCCCATCTGCTGGTTTTCCCTCCATCTCCTCCCTTCTCAGGCTCTATGAAGTCAGAGCTGTCAATCAAAGAAAAGGGGAGGGTGGAGATACAGGGAAAACAAGCAGACGGGAAGGTGCACTTAATTATTTGGCCCCGTCATGATGCACCAAGAGCCTGTACTTGGTTTGAACAGTCATTTTGGGCCAACAAAGCCTCTTAAGCCTGGACTACAGACTTTTTGTTGTAGCACGGAATCATTTTAAATAGTTACAGCTGCAGTCAAAGCAATACATTGAGTTGTTTGCAACTGGCTGAACTGCAGCTGTTAGGCTGCTTTCACACATCCGGTTTTTGCAGTGCGGCTCAATCCGGCTGTGAAACCTATGCAACGGATGCGGCGAAAACACCGCATCCTTTGCATAAGTTTTTACATGCGGCCCGTCCGTTTTTTTCCGGTTGCGGCACACTACTGAGCATGCGCAGTGGAAGAAACCGCATGCGGCGGCCGGATGCGTTTTTCTCCGCATCGCGCCGCATCCGGCGTCCATAGGCATGCATTGAAAAATGCGCCGCGGCGCGATGCGTTTTTTTTTTTTGCCGAAGCAAAAAACGTTGCAGGCAACGTTCCATCCGGCCGCGGCATCGGCTAAATCTGCCGCATGTGGCAAAAACCGGACCGAACGCAAGCCCATGCGGCACAATACGGCACTAATGAAAGTCTATGCAAAAAAAAAAAAAACCCGCAACCGGCGGCAAAAAAAACGGTTGCGGTTTTTCTGCAGGGCGCCGTATTGTGCCGCAGAGCAAAAAAACGGATGTGTGAAAGTAGCCTTAATTAAAATCAATCATCAGCGCTACAAAATTAGGGCCTTGAAGAGAATCGGTCGCAAGGTTTTTAACACTTAATCGGAGAGCAGCTTAACATAGGGACAGAGATCCTGATTCCAGCAATGTGTCACTTACTGAGCTGCTTAGTGTAGTTCTCATAAAATGACCGTTTAATCATCAGTAGATTATCATTACAGGAATACTTGGTGTGCTGCCAGGTAGTCCAGCATATTCATGAGATCTGTATAACTGCTAGATCTGCAGCAGAGAAACATTGATTTTATTAAAATGACAGCAAACTGCTCAATAAGCGACAGCGCTGGAATCAGGGTCTCTGTCTCTACCTTATGCTGCTCTCAGATGGGGGAGCAAAAACCTGGTGACAGATTCCCTTTAATGAATGGGGTGCATCATTCAGCTGCCGTTTGCCATGGTGAGGAATGTAATATTTTCCCAAAAGTGATAAAGGCAAAAAGTTTAAAAAAAAAAAAGCTAATTTTGAACTATAGCAATGCTGCAAACTTTTGAAGCAATTTTTAATCTTTTTTATGCATATTATCGTTCTATAATACCCGGTCAATGGTAACTAAGCGGTTACACAGCTCTGATCCTGGCCGTTGCAGTGGGGTGTCAGTGGAATGTAACAGCCAACTTCTCCAAATAGTGTGCGCCCGGCTTCTGCGGCCATGTCAACCACATCATGTAACCAAACATCAAGGTACGATTCAGCACTTAAGACCTCTACATACAGTGGTGCTTCAAAATTTTTTGAAATTTCTACATAAATTTGACCTAAAACTACATCAGATTTTCTGTAAGGTGCTGTAAGGTGTAAAGGTAGATAGAAAAGCAAATCACACTGTCACAGTCGTCTCTTTCTGAGATTAGTAACAGGCTCAGGTTTGGAGTCTCATCATCTGAGGCCATACACATTAAACATTTGTTCTTCTTTTGGCAGTCGCAGGGTTAATGTCAGTTTTCCTTGCCAGCAGCAAGCTCATTAACCCTGCCCAGGTGATTTCTCTGATGACTACTTCTGGCCTGGATAAAAACCCTCTGCTCCCTACAAAGGATGCCGGTTATTTAGTTCATTCTGGAGCTAGGCCTGGAGCTGTGAGAAGGTGGTTACTGCTGCTTTGATGTGTGAAAGTAGCCAGTTTTGATATTTTCGCCTTTCCTTAATTACCCCTCCCTGTACACCTTTTGTGGTCACCTGGTGTTTGTTATAGGTGAGCGCGAGTTTTGTTTTTACCCCTGTCTGTCTGTATATGTTGGTGGGGTTTTAGACTTCTGTCCTGGCCCATCCCCTAGGATGGTGTGTTGTGGAGGGGGTCCTACTATCATGGCCAAGAGCAGGAGATAAAAAGACGCTGGGGCTCAGACTTCGCTACCTTTAAGCGTACCTCTGGGTTGAGGGAAAGCCTAGGGTATGCTTAGTCCGAGGGCCAGCGCAGTGGCTCCAATCCAGTCAACCCCTTTCTGTCACAGTTGTGACACAAACAAATGAGTCGAAATATTAGACATGTGATGCAGCCCACTGAGCTATGCATCTAATCCTATCATATATGATACAACTAAAAGAACCGGTGCTGCCAGCCGTCTGCGGGAACACTGTCCACATGTCAGTATCACATTACACCAACAAAATGGCTCTACTCTGTGATCCTAACCTTCACCCCCTCCCTTATTTTTTGCCAAAACCCAAAAAGAAAGAGGAGCAGCATTGTTAGACACACATGAGCAGATCCTGCTTTTACTGCAGTCGTAAAGTGAGCTACCAGTACACTAGATTTTCATGGTGACAATACCAAAACGTTTGCCCCCATAAAAATAATAAAGCCTATACTCTCCTCCGGTGTCTGTGTGGTTCCAGCGATGACAGAATTTGTGTACCCGAGGACCACCTGACATTGTGACATGCGAGATCAGTCATCGCCAGCTTCCGTCTCCCCGACTTTGTATGGTAGAGTAATTAACAGGAAGTCAGCGCTGCGGCTGTTATTCACTTCCTGTTAATTACTTAACGGTACGAAGGTGGGGAGAAGGAAGCCGGAGCTGATTGGTCACGGGGCTCTTGTGTCCTAATAATGTCCTGTGGGCCGGGAACAGGAATTCCGACATCACCGGAACCATAACGGCACTAGAGGCAGCAAAGCAGATCAACGCGCGCAGGAGCGCAATGGCGGCCTCTGTGTGGATAATGTAGGACGCGTCATCCACACGGGGCTGAGGAGGACGACGGTGATGGGAGGAAGTGAGGAGGCGCCAGACAGACACTAGTGACACCCAACCACCTTGCAGGTGAGTATAATAAAGGTGATTCTTACGTCATACAGAGCAGCCTGGGCTCTTATATACAACTAGAAGGTGGCCAATTCTAACGTATCGGGTAGTCTAGAATGTGTATGTAGGTTAGCAGATTGAATAATAAGGTAATGAATGGACTGGATGGGTTAGGTTTAATTTAGTATTCTTATTGTTTATTGGTTTAAAAATGACAAACAACAGAAGGAACAGTTTTAATAAAGGAGTCTAATGTTTAATGATATCCATGGCTTGTAATGAAAGAAGGCCATGAACAGTGGAAAGTTCAGTAAAAATATTTCTGTACACATTTTGTGTGAAGACCTTTTCACTATCTGTAAGTAACTTTCCTTGTAAAGGGGTGTCAACAACTTGCACTTTGACGTAGGAACAGTGTATGTAGGTTGCCCCCATCATGGTGCAGCCACCATCCTGACATGTGCCCCCATCCTGCGGGGTAATGTGTGCAGGGGGCAGAGTGCGGGGTGGGGTGGAGCAGAGCAGGGCCATGGCGCTGAGGACGTCAGTGCTGGGGACAGGTGACTATTCGTGTGAGTGTGTGTGTGTGCTCAGTGTATACATGCGGACGGCGGGGGGGGGATGCGTGCGGGGGGTGGAGCCAAGCGGAGCCATGGCGTTGAGGATGTCAGTGCTGGGGACAGGTGACTAGTCGTGTGAGAGAGAGAGAGTGTGTGTGTGTGTGTGTGTGCGCTCAGTGTATACATGCGGATGGCGGAGTGCGGGGGGATGCGGAGGGGACATGGCGCTGAGGACGTCAGTGCTGGGGACAGGTGACTATTCGAGTGTGTGTGTGTGTGTGTGTGTGTGTGTGTGTGTGTGTGTGTGTGTGTGTGTGTGTGCTCAGTGTATACATGCGGATGGCGTAGTGCGGGGGGATGCGGAGCCGAGAGGGGTAATGTGTGCGGGGGGTGGAGCCTAGCAGGGACATGGCGCTAAGGACGTCAGTGCTGGGGACAGGTGACTATTCGTGTGTGCGTGTGTTCAGTGTATATATGCGAAGTGCGGGGGGGGAGGGGTGATGGAGCCGAGTGGGTTAATGTGTGCGGGGGGCAGAGGCGGGCGGTGGGTATGTGTCGGCTGGGTTGCCGGTGTTGGCTCCCGGGGGTGCACCACTCACCGGGGAGTCGGGGCTCCGTGTGGGTGCAGGGAAAAGTGTCGAGCGTCGTCCTGTCGGCCCGTAGTTCGGGCTGTTCAGTTAGCTGAGCCGTTGGTCGCAGGCTCTTTAGCGCGCGTTGTGGCGATGGTTGTCACTATAATGACGTCATTTTGGAGCAAGACAGACAGACAGACAGACAGACAGACAGACAGAGGCAATTATATAGGGGAATATCCTGGTGACAGGTTCCCTTTAAATGTTTGTCAATACAAATGCATTCTTATAAAGTAAGGAAAGCTTCAAGTGTTGCAGAAATGTGTTTTTCCCCCGTCTCGTTGCTAGGCTTTATTGTCAGGCGCTCTCACCATAAGAGCTGGCTCCGAGTTTCACTCAAAGAAATGCTGGAAACCACAAATTTAAAATGCAGTCCTGAAAGCGAAAAGCCCAACATCACATGTATTACCGGCAGCTCAACCCACTGGGAAATCAACAGAAGCAGCAGCCAATACAACCAGACACGTAATACTGATAAATACACCATAGGAAGAGAACCCGCAGTCTAGTTGGGGAGCAAGACAATGGGCATTACATCACAGGTATAATCTATCTGCACCAATTATAGCCCCAGTCCCAGCAACACAAACTTCAAGTCTGCACAGATCCTTGTACATTTAAAGGGAATCTGTCACCAGGTTTTTGCTCCCCCATCTGAGAGCAGCATAATGTAGAAACACAGACCCCGATTCCAGCGATGTGTCACTTACTGAGCTGTTTGCTGTCATTTTAATAAAATCACTGTTTTCTCTGCTGCAGATCTAGCAGTTATACAGAGCTCAGGAATATGCTGGACTACCTAGCAGCACACCAACTAGTCCTCTAATGATAATCACTTGCTGATTAATCAGTGATTTTATCAAACCCACACTAAGCAGACCAGTAAGTGACACATCGCTGGAATCAGGATCTCTGCCCCTACGTTATGAAAAATGTATTTTAAGAGAGCCTCAAATATTCAAAATAAGCTATAGTCCACTCGTAAATCCCCTACCGCTCTGGATCCAAATTCCTGACAACCTGCTACAATCATTGACTGGCTGCAGCGGTCATAGCTAAAAAAGGAAGCACAGACCAGAGTGTATCCCACAACAGTCTGAACTGAAGCAGTACGGTTTATTTTGCCATTCTAGTGGTTTTCAAATTAAGTCTGCCAAGCTGGACAACCCCTTTAAATATGTAGAACAGTCACGTTAACACACAACTGATAAAACTATGCACAAGGAAAACAATAAAAAGTGTAAAAATATGAAGTTTTAATTGTTTTTTAATAGCCGAGCTAAGCTTAGGAAACAAGCAGCAGTATACAGGTGCAGGGAATGCCACAGAAAATAAAGAGCCCACTTACCCGGTTCTCATCATAAATAATTTGGACTATGCTGCGGTGCTTCTGCTCCACAGGTGGAGGGGAGACGGGCTTCTCTGGCTCCGGAGGTTTGGCTGCTTCTTCTTCAAGCTGTTGCTAAGTTACACAAGAGGAAAAAAAATTTCCATCATACAACGTAAAACTCCAATCAGCGTCTAGTCACATCGAGAAGCAACAGTTTGTTCACATTCCTGGATTTTGGTCCAAGGGTTTGCCCAGTGACAGAGAAGAAGGGTGTTCCATCATATACCGTGTTTCCCCGAAAACAAGACATGGGGCTTAGGTTCTTTTCTGCTTTGATAAATGCAATAGGGCTTATTTTCAGGGGGTGTCTTATATTTGCCTGCTGTATTAGAGCCTGAAGAGCACACCACAATCCTCACTATCTCTCCTGATCTGAGAGTGACAGCTGTATAGACATACGCGCTGCCACTCTCAGATCAGGAGTGCCAGCTAATTAAGAGAATGAATATTCACCCTCCTCTCCTGTAATCCTGCCCACCGTTCTGAGTCCTGCACTGAATCCAGACTCTCCCTGCTATATTACCAGTACTGCCTGTCCGAGGATCGCATCACAATCATCTGCACAGCCGCATAGACATATGCACTGTCATTCTCAGATCAGGAGTGCCGGCTAATTTAGAGAATGAATATTCACCTTCCTCTCCTGTAATCCTGCCCACCGTTCTGAGTTCTGCACTTCCCCCTGCACTATGCCTGCTGTATTACCAGTACTGCCAGTCCGAGGATCGCATCACAATAATCGGCACAGCCGCATAGACATACGCACTGTCACTCTCAGATCAGGAGTGCCGGCTAATTAAGTGAATACATATTCACCAACTTCCCCAACCAGAATCCCACCCACTGCTCAGAGTCATGCGCTTACTCACCACAATCATCGGCAGCACTCTTAATCTGAGAGTGACCATGTATGTCTATGCAGCTGTTACACTCAACTCATGAAAGTTGCCGAAGATTGTGATGTGATCCTCGGTCCGGCAGTGTAATACATCAGGCAGAGTGCAGGCGAAGTGCCCGTGGGCGGGATTAAGGGAGAGGAGGGTGAATATTCATTCTCTTAATTAGCCGGGGTTTAGAGCAACACAAGGGGACAATAGAAGATAGGTATCCTGAAATAGGGCTGCTGCACAAGCCCTATTTCTGGATACTGTTAGGGGTACTTTACATGCTGCGACATCGCTAGCAATTGCTAGCGATGTCACGTGCGATAGCACCCGCCCCCGTCGTTGGTGCGATATGTGGTGATCACTGCCGTAGCGAACATTATCGCTACGGCAGCGTCACACGCACATACCTGTTCAGCGACGTCGCTGTGACTGCCGAACAATCCCTCCCTCAAAGGGGAGGTGCAATTGGCGTCACCGCGACGTCACTAAGCGGCCACCCAATAGAAGCGGAGGGGCGGAGATGAGCGGGACGTATCATCCCGCCCACCTCCTTCCTTCCGCATTGCTGGTGGACGCAGGTAAGGAGATGTTCGTTGTTCCTGCGGTGTCACACATAGAGATGTGTGCTGCCGCAGGAACGACTAACAACATCGTACCTGTGGCAGCAACGATATTAAGGAAATGAACGACGTGTCAACGAGCAACGATTTTTCACGTTTTTGCGCTCGTTGATCGCCGCTCATTTCTGTCACATGCTGCGATGTCGCTACCGGTGCCAGATGTGCATCACTAACGATGTGACCCTGACGATATATCGGTAGCGATATCGCAGCGTGTAAAGTACTCCTTAGTTTGAGTATGCAACGAGGGCTTATTTTTGGAGTAGGGCTTATATTTGAAGCCGTCTCCAAAAAGGCTGAAAAATTCTGCCAGGGCTTATTTTCAGGGAAACACAATATATCGAATACGGAGCGGATGCACATTTACTAACGAGCTCTGCTCAAACTGTATAACCTCACCCACACCACTGTTTGTCAGCATTCTGTGTATACTATACATAGGCGAAACGCTGCCAATCAGTGGTATTGGCGGGGTTATACAGCAACTCAAGAATATGAAGGACTATTGTGACAGCAGGTTTACAAGTCCTCTCTAGTGATAATTTGCTGATAAAGTGATTTTACCTAAACTACAGGGTGTTCCATGTTATATAACAGATATGGAGCGGATGCACGTTTACTAATGAGCTCTGCTCACACACTAACAGAAAATTAATCAGGTGCAAAACTGTAGAAACACGGCCACACACAGCAGTTTCTGCAAAGTCACAAAGTTCATGTCAATGTAGCAGAAGTGCTGGAGCTCAAGGGGTGATCACTGAGCTATCGCCACCGCTCTACATGCCCCAAATAAAGGGCATATGCCCCGGATATCTCATGTACATGAGCACAAGCACAGAGTTGAGTAAGGGCTCAAAGGAATGTACGAGCACATACACCGCTCTGCACATCCAGGAGCAATACAGAGCTAGTTTTTTTGAGCAACTGATTGGGTTCTCAGGGCAAGTAATTGGGGGAGAGGTTTGCTTCACTGCAGTCTTCTGCCTTTAACGGCAGGGACCGAATGCTTAAAGTGAACCTGTCAGGTGCAATATGCACCCAGAACCACGAGCAGTTTTGGGTGGATATTGCTAATCCCTGCCTAACCGTCCCTGTGTACACTAGCATAGATAGATTAGATCTTTTATCGTATGCTAATGAGTGAAGGGACTAGTCCCCTGGGTGTTCGTTCCCCTGGCTAGTCGGCTCCATTAGCATGTTAGTACGTCCCTGTGGGCGTGCTATCATGCTAATGAATGTGCAGTGGCACAGGATGATCTCACTCACTTCTCCGCTGCCATTGCCGTCCGACACTGGATTTTGGCTCAGTGTACATGAACCCGGAGTTTGGGTCATGCGCACTACTTCAGTTTGCAGCCAGGACGTGTACACCCGGCTTCATAGTGCTCATGACCCAAACTCCGGGGTCATGCGCACTGAGACGAAATCCAGCGTCGGGCGGCGATGACAGTGGAGAGGTGAAAGATCATCCTCTGACGTTGCGTATTCATTACCATGTTAGCACAGTACTAATATGCTAATGAGGCAGACTGGCCAGGGAACTAACACCCAGGGGACTAGTCCCCTCACTCATTAGCATACGGTAAAAGATCTTTAGAAATACTTTTTCTAAAGATCCCTTTATCTATGCTAGTGTATACAGGGGCCATTAGGTGCAATATGCACCCAGAACGGCTCGTGGTTCTGGGTGCATATTGGACGTGACAAATTCACTTGAAAATGGAGCGCTTGCAGATATGGCCTCTACAAGTCTGGTATGGCCAGAATCGGACACGCTTGAATTTGACTAGGGTCACTCAAAATTACAACTCAACTCACATAAAAAAATAAGTCCTCATAAGGCTATGGAAATAAGTAAAAAACTAAAAGCCCAAAACCAAAAAAAAAAAAAAAAAAAAGTTTGTACACTGTATTGTATTTTTGGTCTCTTTGGGTAAAAAAGAAAAAATAAGGATACTTCCCTCCGGAGTGGCTCAGAGGCACTTTGATACTCATTACTGAGCATATCAACAGCTAACGGAGTAGTCAAACAAACAGTGCAGCCAATCAGCGGTGGCTGATTAGTTGCAGCGTTCATATTTATCCAAGTAGAAGAGACGCTGCGTTTTTGTAGTGTTTTCTCCAGGACATGGAATCATTGCTCAAATATCTGTCTCTTTCTCCCTGGACGTCACCATTAATTCCTGAGTAATTTCATAAACGTGCCCGACGTTACCCCATGACCTGATCCCCGTCCACGCCAGCCTTCACCCAAGCACGGAGGATTTTAATACCTGTTTTTTCTTCAGTTTCAGAATCTGTTGCTCAACTTTTGCAATCTCCCTGTCGACCCGGTCCATGCTTTGAATCAATTCTTCTTTAGAGAGTTTGGAGGGAGATGCGTCCTGGTCGTCATTGGCTTGGCCGGACAGGGGGGACGAGGGCCCCTCATTTTTGCCCGACAGTCCCTGTTCCTTTTAAAAACACAAACAAACATTAATTACACTGAACAGTAATGAATACAGACTTACTACAAGAAGCACTGCAGAGAATGGAAGCTAATTATATCATATTAGCGAACATTAACGGGGGTGTCCTATAAACAGCAATTACATCCAGGACAGATGATAAATGTGCGATAAATGTATGGTTCCTGGGGGTTCAGCAGCAAAGATCCGGAGAATGGGGTGTCTACCCCACGTAGCATGCAATACTGATAAGCTGACACCTACCTTTTTAATATCCCCTTGTGATCGAAGCCCCTCCTGGATGGCTGATACCAGAGGTACAACAGAGCCCGCAGAGACTCGGTAGTGAGAGTCCACCTGTTCTAGCCGAGGTCTCTTTGACTCCAGCAGCTCATGCTCGCCCTGAGCAGAGGAGTGGTACTGTTGATCATACCCTGATCGCCTGTCCTGAGGCCTGAAAAAAATATTTGAATCATTAACATATAGCACATTTACTGTACCCCTCTCAAATGCAAAACATTATGGAATGGCTAGATGGTTAAAGGGAGCCTATCACCAGGTCTTTGCTACCCCATCTGAGAGCAGCATGATATAGGAACAGAGACCCTAATTCCAGCGATGTGTCACTTATTGGGTTGCTTGCTTTTGTTTTGATAAAATCCCAGTTTTATCTACTGCAGACCTACCAGTTCTCTCAATGCTAAGCTCTGTATAACCCACCCACAGCACTGACTGGTAGCTTTCTGTGTTCACTGTGCATAGGCAGAAGAATGCCAATGAATAATAGGGTTATGCAGCACTCAAGAATATGAAGGACTATACAGCAGTAGGTTTACTAGTCCTCTAGTGATTATAATCTGCTGATAAAAATAGTGATTTTATAAAAACTAAAGCCAGAATATGAGTAAGTGACACATCACTGGAATCAGGGTCTCTGCCCCTACGTTATGCTGCTCTCTGATAAAGTGCAAAAATCTGGAGACAGATTTCTTTGGATGAGCCAGACTAAATGCAAACCTGTATCTTGTAAGGAGGGAAGGCAACTCCTGAATTGTACATTGTAGTAAAAAAAATATATATATTTTTTTCCTGGAGTAATAATTCTGGATCAACTTTTTTTTTTTTTTTTTAAAGAACGCTACATTGTCCTGTTTCTCCATTATTCAACCTAAAAATGTACCAATAAAGTGAAAGCTGGGACTTACCACTGTTGAGGGGTGTCCCTGTGCACTGTGACATTATCCAATCAGTGCTGGTTCTGTAAGGCTAGGTTCACATTTCCGTTGTTTTGCATCAGTCACATGCGTTGCTTGATGCTTGTGACTGATGCGCTGTACAACGGGTGACAAGAATTGAAATTCATTGTCACAAGAAAGCGGATTCCGTTGTAAAACGAGTGATCGTTCACAATAGCCTCCGTGAGCGATCAGCTGATCTCCCAGCCGCCAGCTTTTGAGAGTGATCAGCTGATTGCCCGGCGGTCAGCTTCTGTGAGCGATCAGCTGATCTCCCGGCCGCCGGCTTTTGAGAGTGATCAGCTGATTGCTCACAGAAGCCGACTGCTAGGCAATCAGCTGATCTCCCAGCCGCCGGCTTTTGAGAGCGACTGATCGCTCTCAAACGCCGGCGGCCGGGAGATCAGCTGATTGCTCACAGAAGGCGGCTGCCGGGCAATCAGCTGATAGTTTGGCCGCCAAGAGAGAGCATGCGCAGCGAAATAAAAAGGATTCTGGTGCTCAAAAAAGGTTACAAGCTGCGTTCCTGCCATCCGACAGTCAATCGTTCCACGACTGATCAGTCGGGCGGAGGATGCAATGCAAGGGCATCAGTCACAATCCGCCGCTCATACAAGTCTATGGGAAACAACGGAATCCGCCAAACGGATTGCGTTGTTTATCAGAGCGGCGGATTGTGACTGATAATAAACAACGGAATAAGGTGTACAGACACCCCCTCTATCTGAAAGGGTATGATATAGTCAAGCTGGTGGGTTATGAGGAATCCCATCCTCCAGTATATGGCCACACTGAATCCTGAATCTTTCTATGATAAACGCTTTTATAAGGTATAAAGCGGTCAAGGGTCATTCAATGAACTGGTACAAAGACATGGACCAATCCGAAAACACCAAGTGTGTGAATACGGTGATATAGAAGAATCGAGCGTTTGACTTGAAAAATAAATAAATAAAACAACTTTAGGCTATGTTCACACACTGCGTTTTTTACCTGCGTTTTTGCTGCAGAAATTTCTTGAGAAATTCTTGTAACCTTTCTGCAGACATTCCCCAGCAAAACCTATGGCAAAAAAAATTAGCTGTGCACACACTGCGTTTTTTTCTTAAGAAAATTCTTTCAGTAGATTTTCTTAAGAAAAAGAATGAGCATGTTACTTCTTTTCTTTTATTTGCCATAGATAATTGGCACAATAACGCAGGGAGCAACCAGCGGTAAAAACGCACCGAAAACGCACCAAAAACGCAAGGAAAACGCACGGAAAACGCAGGTGCGTTTTTGGTGCGTTTTTTAACGCAGGTGCACTAATCCTTCACTCTTAAGAAATTTCTTAAGAAATTTCTTAAGAAAAATCATTTTTCTAGTGTGAACATAGCCTTAAAATGTATGTGTGTTATTGTCCCGGCACCCCCGCCAATCAGCCGCTCTTGGTGCTGGCGGCGGCAGAAGTAGTGTCACACCCATGCTGATCAGACATATTCTATCCTTGTGCACACACTGAGTTTTTACCCGCGTTTTTGCTGCAGAAATTTCTTAAGAAAATAGTTGTATCCTTTCTGTGGACATTCCCCAGCAAATCCTATGGAAAAAAAAGGACATTTTTGTGTACTCACCGTAAAATGTCTTTCTTGGAGTCTTTCATTGGGGGACACAGACAGTGGGTTATATGGTGTCTCCAGGGAGGCTTGACACTAGGTTTGAAAAAAGTGTTAGCTCCTCCCCCCACAGCATATAACCCCAGCTAGGCAGGAAACTAGCTCAGTTTGGTGTAAAAGCAGTAGGAGAAGGACAACCAAAACCACAAGGGCGGGAGCTGTGTCCCCCAATGAAAGGCTCCAGGAAAGACATTTTACGGTGAGTACACAAAAATGTCCTTTCCTTTCTCGCCTTTTCATTGGGGGACACAAACAATGGGACGTCCTAAAGCAGTCCCTGGGTGGGAACTGAACTATTAACAGTGTATAACATCAGACTAAGAGCTGACTAACAACTGCAACTGCAGGGAACTCATATCAAAACACTGTAAAAAAACCGAGCAGTGGCCACTTATAAATGGGCCACTGCCGCCTGAAGGACTTGTCTTCCAAGAGCAGCATCCGCGGAGGCATGCGTATGCACTCTGTAGAATTTTGTAAAGGTGTGCACACTGGAGCAGGTAGCGGCCTTGCAAAGTTGGGCCGCCGAAGCCTGATGGCGGATAGCCCAGGAGGCACCCACTGCTCGTGTAGAATGGGCCTGCACAGATTGAGGAGGAACAACACCTCGTGTTTTGTAAGATTCACACATGGCAGTCCTGATCCATCGAGAAATCGTGGATTTGGAAGCCCGGTCGCCCTTTTTGTGTCCTTCTGAGAGGACGAAAAGGGCATCGGACTTGCGCAACGGCGCTGTTCTGGAGATGTAGATCCGCAGAGCCCTGACAAGATCGAGAGAGTGTGAAGGGCTTTCTCAAAGGAGTGGACCGGGGCCGGGCAGAATGACGGCAACACAATGTCCTGGTTCAGGTGGAAAGAGGATACGATCTTCGGAAGGAAGGCGGGGGAAGGCCGAAGGACCACCTTATCATGATGGAATATCAGGTAAGGTGAGCGACAGGACAGAGCTGCCAGTTCGGACACTCGCCTGATAGAGGTAATAGCGACTAAAAAGGCAACTTTCCAAGACAGCCGTTGAAGAGAGATTTCTCTCAAGGGTTTGAAAGGAGGAAGCTGAAGCGCTCCGAGAACCAGATTCAGATCCCAGGGATCTAAGGGGTGACGATAAGGGGGGACCAAAAGCGCCACCCCTTGAAGAAAGGTACGGACCTGAGGGCGAGAAGCCAGCTGCTTCTGGAAAAAAAATTGACAAGGCAGAAACTTGTCCTTTGAGGCTATGTGCGCACGTTGCGTAAATTCATGCAGTTACGCTGTGCTTTGCAGCGCAGCGTAACTGCATGCGTCCTGCGTCCCCTGCACAGTCTATGGAGATTGTGCAGGGGCCGTGCGCACGTGGCGTCTCAGAGCGCAGCGCTTCGGCTACTGCCGAAGCGCTGCGCAAAAAGAAGTGACATGTCACTTCTTTCCTGCGCTTTGCCGGCAGCTCCTGCTCTGTCTATGGGAGGAGCTGCAGGCAGAGCGCATGGAATCGGCGCTCACTACGGACATTTCTGCAGCGATCTAAAGCGCACATGTGCTCTTCAGATCGCTGCAGAAATTTCTGCAGGGCTAGTACGCAACGTGCGCACATAGCCTAAGGGTATTGAGAGCAAGACCCGAGTCCATACCCTCTTGCAAAAAGGCAAGAACATTAGGGATTGAAAAGGTCAGGGGTGACCGATTAGGACGGTTGCACCAGGAGAGATAGGTCTTCCAGGTCCTGTGATAAATGCTGGCGGAGGAAGGCTTGCGAGCATTAAGCATGGTATGAACTACCCTGGAAAAAAGATGAGACTTGGCTAGAATCAAGGATTCAAGTGCCACGCCGTCAAATGCAGGTGTGCTGTATTCTGGTGGAATATTGGACCTTGCGACAGAAGATCTGGGCGGTCGGGAAGACGCCAGGGAGTGTCACCGAGAAGGTGGAGGAGCTCTGGAAACCAGGCTCTTCTGGGTCAGTCCGGGGCCACGAGGATCACCGGGATTCCCTCCGCTTTGATTTTCTTGATTACTCTCGGAATGAGAGGGAACGGAAGGAAAACGTATGGCAGGCGAAACTGCGACCACGGGAGGACTAGAGCGTCGGAGCCGAGCGCTAGCGGGTCTCTCGACCGGGATACGAAGGGATGTACTTTGGCGTTTAGCAGAGATGCCATGAGGTCCACATCTGGGAGCCCCCAACGAAGAGTGATCTGATGGAACACCTCGTCGTGGAGGGACCATTCCTCTGCCGCTAGACCTTGCCTGCTGAGAAAGTCTGCGGCCCAGTTGTCTATCCCCGGAATATGGACAGCTGAAATAATGGGAATGTGCATCTCTGCCCAAAGAAGAATCCTGGAGACTTCTTTCATCGCTGCCCTGCTGCGAGTTCCTCCCTGACGGTTGACGTAAGCCACAGCCGTGGCATTGTCTGACTGGATGCGGACCGGGAGGCCCAGAAGAAAGGGTTGAAAGGTCTGAAGGGCCAGAAATATGGCCCTGATCTCCAGAACGTTGATATGAAGGGATCGCTCGGGATGAGACCAGCGTCCGTGAGCAGTGTGGTGGAGAAACACCACCCCCCAGCCTAACAGGCTGGCATCTGTCATGACTACGTGTCAGTGGACAGGGCGGAAGGACTTCCCCTGAGATAGGGATGAGACCTGAGTCCACCAGACGAGGGAGCTGAGGGCAGTCCGAGATAAGCGGACTGACCGGTCTAGAGAGGCTGGATTCTTGTCCCAAGAGGACAGAAGACCCAATTGCAGAGGGCGCAAATGGAATTGGGCAAACGACACGGCTTTCATGACTGCTACCATCTTGCCTAACACTCTCATCCCAATCCGGAGGGATGGGTAACGGCGGGAGCGGAGGGATTGGGCGGCCCGGATCAGGGAAGACCTCTTGTCTTCTGGAAGAAAAACCCCGGGCCTGAACCGTGTCTATCAGCATACCTAAAAAGGTGATGCGCTGATGAGGAATGAGGGATGACTTGTTGAGTTGAGAAGCCACCCTAGCCTTGAGAGCGTGTCTGGGCAAATTTGCACGCTTTCTGAGCAAACTTGAGGAGAGCTCCGCTTGACAAGTAGATCGTCCAAATAGGGAACAACCAGAACGCCTCTGGGGTGTAAAATGGACATGACGGCCGCCATGACCTTTGTGAAGACCCGAGGCGCAGTAGCCAGTCCAAAGGGAAGGGCCCTGAATTGGAAATGACGGTGTCCTACGGCAAAACGAAGGAACCGTTGATGCGATACACATATGGGAATCTATATATATAATTGCCTTATTCTGTCTGTCTGTCTGTCTGTCTGTCTGTCTGTCTTGCTCCAAAATTGTGTCCTTACGGTGACACAAAGCTGATTGGCCGCTGGGCTCGCCATGGCCCCGCCCCCCCCCACGGATTGGCCTCTCGCCCCGGCTCTCTGCAGGCCCCGCCCCCCTCACGTAATGCACGCTCGCTCTGGCCCAACTGACACGGAGCTCCGACTCCCAGGTGAGTACACACACACACATCAGATCACACTCACTCTCACACACACCTCACACATCACATCCACACACTCACAACATCCTGGGATATCGCTTGCTTCTACACCGGCTCCGTCACGATCCCAGCAGCGCCAGACATAACCTTGCGATGCTGGGATCTTGACGGAGCCCGTGAACGCTGGTAACCATTATACACATCGGGTAACTAAGGTCCCTTGGTTACCCGATGTGTATCATAGTTACCAGTGTACACCGGCTCCGTCACGATCCCAGCAGCGCCAGACATAACCTTGCGATGCTGGGATCTTGACGGAGCCCGTGAACGCTGGTAACCATTATGCACATCGGGTAACTAAGGTCCCTTGGTTACCCGATGTGTATCATAGTTACCAGTGTACACCGGCTCCGTCACGATCCCAGCAGCGCCAGACATAACCTTGCGATGCTGGGATCTTGACGGAGCCCGTGAACGCTGGTAACCATTATACACATCGGGTAAAAAAGGTCCCTTAGTTACCCGATGTGTATCATAGTTACCAGTGTACACCGGCTCCCGGTACACATGTGCAGGGAGCCGGCATTATACTCCTCTCCCCCCAGGACTACTCCTTCTATTACAGTCCTCCTATTATACTCCTCTCTGAGTATAATAGGAGAACTATTATAGCATGGGGGATGTAGCACGATGGGGGGTGCGCAGCATGGGGGATGTAGCACGATGGGGAGTGCGCAGCATGGGGGATGTAGCACGATGGGGAGTGCGCAGCATGGGGGATGTAGCACGATGGGGAGTGCGCAGCATGGGGGATGTAGCACGATGGGGAGTGCGCAGCATGGGGGATGTAGCACGATGGGGAGTGCGCAGCATGGGGGATGTAGCACGATGGGGAGTGCGCAGCATGGGGGATGTAGCACGATGGGGAGTGCGCAGCATGGGGGATGTAGCACGATGGGGAGTGCGCAGCATGGGGGATGTAGCACGATGGGGAGTGCGCAGCATGGGGGATGTAGCACGATGGGGAGTGCGCAGCATGGGGGATGTAGCACGATGGGGAGTGCGCAGCATGGGGGATGTAGCACGATGGGGAGTGCGCAGCATGGGGGATGTAGCACGATGGGGAGTGCGCAGCATGGGGGATGTAGCACGATGGGGAGTGCGCAGCATGGGGGATGTAGCACGATGGGGAGTGCGCAGCATGGGGGATGTAGCACGATGGGGAGTGCGCAGCATGGGGGATGTAGCACGATGGGGAGGTGCGCAGCATGGGGGATGTAGCACGATGGGGAGTGCGCAGCATGGGGGATGTAGCAGGATGGGGAGTGCGCAGCATGGCGGATGGAGCACGATGGCGGGTGCGCAGCATGGGAGATGTAGCACGATGGGGAGTGCGCAGCATGGGGGATGTAGCACGATGGGGAGTGCGCAGCATGGGGGATGTAGCACGATGGGGAGTGCGCAGCATGGAGGATGTAGCACGATGGGGAGTGCGCAGCATGGCGGATGTAGCACGATGGGGAGTGCGCAGCATGGGAGATGTAGCACGATGGGGGTGCGCAGCATGGGGGATGTAGCACGATGGGGGGTGCGCAGCATGGAGGATGGAGCACGATGGGGAGTGCGCAGCATGGAGGATGGAGCACGATGGGGAGTGCGCAGCATGGAGGATGGAGCACGATGGGGAGTGCGCAGCATGGGGGATGGAGCACGATGGGGGGTGCGCAGCATGGGGGATGGAGCACGATGGGGAATGCGCAGCATAGGGGATGGGGCATGATGGGGGGTGCGCAGCATGGGCGATGGAGCACGATGGGAGGTGCACACCTCCCCCCAACACACACACACACACACACGGAACCACAAACACCGTCATACACAGACACCCACACACACAGACAACGCTGCACACACACAACACCCAACACACAAACACAGCGGCATACATAAATATACGCACATACCGCACAACACACACATTGCACAAAACATACCTCCCCCCAAAACGCACCACACCCACACAAACCGCGCAACACACGCACACAACGCGACAGACACACAGCGCTCCACAAACAACGCAACACACATACAACACCGCTCTCACCCCCCGCCACATCCAGACAACACCCAGAACATGTACAGCGCCCTACACAAACACTTGGTAACTACACACAACAACATATATATATATATATATATATATCTATATCTATAACAAAAATCATACATGAACTACACAATACGTAAATTCTAGAATACCCGATGCGTAGAATCGGGCCACCTTCTAGTGTGAAAATAAGCATCTTGAATGTCTATGGAAGCTAGGAATTTTCCCGGTTCCATAGCAGCTAGTACGGCTCGCAATGATTCCATTCGGAAGGTCCGAATCCGTACGGATCTGTTTAGCCTTTTGAGGTCCAGTATAGGACGGACAGAGCCATCTTTTTTGGGGACGACAAGGAGGTTTGAATAGAAACCTTTGCCGCGCTGTTCCAGGGGCACTGGAATGATAACGTTTGCTTTCTGTAAAGAGGCTATGGCCTGAAATAAGGCCTGGCTTTGCGTTGTGGACTCAGAAACCTGTTGGCCGGTAGGGAATGGAAATCGATCTTGTAACCTGAGGTGACGATTTCTCGAACCCAAGCATCGTGAGTATGGTCTAGCCAGATATCCTGAAAAAGCAGAAGCCGCCCTCCAACAGGAGTCGGCTCTGAGGGGTACCCGGCGTCATGCTGAGGGGCCTTCGCGGGGCGAGGTCCCTTGGGTTTAGATTGTCTGGAGTGGGAACGCCAGGAAGAGTCCCTTGAGGGACCGGATCCCCGATCTGAGCGTTGCGACGACCCCTGTGATGGTTTTTGGGGGGCGGGCCGAAAGGACTGCCTGCGCCAAGAAGACTTTAAAATTTTTGGAAACAGGCCGCTTTTGTGGTAGAATGGTACTTTTACCACCCGTCGTCTCAGATATAAGCTTGTCCAGGGATTCTCCAAACAGAAGATAACCCTGGAAGGGGAGTGTGGACAGGGACTTCTTGGAGGCACTGTCCGCGTTCCATAGCTTTAGCCACAGGACTCAGCGGGCAAAAAACAGCGTTGGCTGCCGTTAGGGCTGACAAACTAGCTGCATCTAAGGAGCCGTGAAGCAAGTAATTAGAGGCTAGAGAGAACAAATCAAGGATCTCAAGAGCCTCCTAAGGAATATTGCAAGAGCGAAGCAACTTGCGCAAGTTCCTACTCCACACACTCATAGCTCTCGCCACCCATGTCAAGGCAAACAGGGGGCGCAGAGAGGAGCTGGAAGCATGGAAAATAGATTTGACCGCAGCATCAAGAGCGCGGTCAGACGAGTCCTTGAGAGACGCGGTGTCTGAGACAGACATAACTGTGTGTTTAGCCAGCCTGGATACTGGCGGATCCACAACGGGGGGTACTGACCAGAGCTTAACCAGTTCCGATGGAAAGGCATAAGCGAATGAAGGAGGATTTTTTATTAAACCTCCTATCAGGGTGATACCACCGTTTTAGATATGATTTGATGAAAAATCGGATCCTGGGCAAAGGACTTAGGAGGCTTCTTGGCCCGCTTGATTGCCGACTGAGAAGTCGGGTCCGAAGGCTGATCAGAAATCGACAGAGTGATTGACAGCCGAAATTAATGTGTCTTCCATATGTCTAGACTCAGAAGGGACATCTGAATCACAGTCAGAGTCTTGGGAATCGTGACTACTAAAGGTCACGGAGCCGGAGTCAGACTGATCATCGTCCGAGTCGGACGAGACGTAAGGGTCGCAATGGCGCCTTTTGGAGACAGCCTTTTTACGTACTGGGAACGAGACACCAGACGAAGGCGGGCTCCCCTGGGGGAGCTGAGCCGGGGGGAGGCTGTGAGAGCCTGTGGAAGGGCTGGGATATCTGAGCGGCCAGGTCATCTAACCTCTTAGACATTAGAAGAGCCCAGGCAGGAATAACGTCATCAGACTGGGGTACTGCCTGGATAGTGGCCGCAGCCAAATCCACAGACTGCACGACCTCCTGGTCCGGCAGCGGAGGCTGTTGTGACA
This sequence comes from Anomaloglossus baeobatrachus, assembly GCF_048569485.1. Taxonomy (NCBI): domain Eukaryota; kingdom Metazoa; phylum Chordata; class Amphibia; order Anura; family Aromobatidae; genus Anomaloglossus; species Anomaloglossus baeobatrachus. The sequence continues at coordinate 97,186,768 of NC_134354.1, read as the reverse complement.
TGGTAGTAGGGGCATTGCAGCCCCGGCATAGTGGATAGCTTCGGCCATTACAAAAACGAGCGTCCACAGGTGGTACAAGCATAGTACAGGTCCATAGAGGATGCCTGGGAAGCTTTATCACCCTTGCGGTTACGCACGTCAGCAACAGTTCCACAATAAGTACAGGGAGCATCTAGCAGTATTATAAAGGGACTGCTGTGGGTGAGGAGCTGCTAGCAGTATTATAAATGACTGCCATGCAGAGCCGGTGTATACCGAGTAAAGTAGCACACCCTATCAAACAGTCGGTATATACCTACAGGCACTTGGCATATACTGCTAAAAGCTGATATACACCGCCAGAAAGGAGACACACACCGCTAGAAAAAGACAGCCATATACTACTGAACAGAGCGGTATATAGTGCTGCAGAGTCGCAGAGCCAAGGAGGCGATCTCACCCGTGTCTGCTCCCCACATGTAATGGCGTCCAGTGTTCTCTGGCAGCATGGAGGGGAGAGACGGCCCACTAGAGGGAGCGGCTTCTGGAGCAGTGGAGGGGGCATTGCTAGAATGCAGGCCGATGCCGGGAGCTAAATTAATGATACTTCCCTGGGATCACAGCCTGCATCGCCCCACATGCGCCTTTCCAGGCGGCGGTTTGGATGCAGGGAACTGACTTGTAGGGGACTGACTCGTCGTCTCCCTACCTGCTCCTGGCTCCGTCTGAAGACACGTCGGTCCTGGGATGCGGGGATCTCGGGGACGCATCTTCGGCTCAAGGCTGAAGCAGGTTCTTGGCTCTGCTAGCCCTCTGGAGCTACCTTGGTGAGAGCCTGGAGGGGTACGCAGACCCGACCACTTGGGCGCGAGGGAAGACTGACGGCTTGTGCACGCCAGGTTTCCTCTGCCCGTACGCGGGGGGAATGAGGGTGGCAAGGCACCCTGGTATTGCCCCTATCAAAAATAGAATGAATAAGAAAAGAAAAACAAAATAAAAAGTAATAATAAGCTGGGCTGAGGCACCTCTGGTGGAGCTCAGTCCAGATATGTCAGCCTCCCTGCTGACACTAGGAAAAAAACTGAGCTAGTTTCCTGCCTAGCCGGGGTTATATGCTGTGGGAGGAGGAGCTAACACTTTTTTCAAACCTAGTGTCACGCCTCCCCTGGAGACACCATATACCCCACTGTCTGTGTCCCCCAATGAAAAGGCGAGAAAGGAAATTAGCTGTGCGTACACTGCGTTTTTTTCTCAAGAACATTCTTTCTGCAGAATTTCTTGAGAAAAAGAATGAGCATGTCACTTCTTCTCTGCAGGTACCTGCGGTTTTTGCCATAGATAAGAATAAAAAAAGCACCAAAGATGCACAAAAGCGCGATAAAAACGCATGCGGTTTTCGGTGAGTTATTGGTGCGGTTTTTTGACCACAAGTGCGCTAATCTTTCAGACTCAAGAAATTTCTTGAGAAAAAGGCTTTGTTCACACTAGAAAAAGGATAAGGATAAGCAATCAAGTAGTGGTCAACCTCTTTAATAAATGACAGGCAAAATAGTTTTCAGTATTCACTACTTGGATAAACCCCTTCTCAATCCCATTATTTGCCCCCAGTAAAATAACTTGTACTCCCCTCCGGTGCTGGTGCAGTGCCAGCATTGTTGGCACTGGTTCTACTGGGGATCACATCATAATGGTATTGCAACAGGGCTGCTGCGCTCTCGTTTTCTCCAGATGTATACGATTTGTCCAAAGGCGCAAAGAGTGAAGCAGCCGCTGATTGGCTGCGGGGACTGCATGACATTATGTCACGCAATCCCCAGGAGAGACCTTACCAAATCCACTGGAACAGCACTGGAGTCAAATATGTTATTTTACAGGGTAGGGGTTGGGGAGCAAACATCTGGGGTCGTCCAAGTAGTGGACAACCCGATTATAGCACTGAATACGTGAAAATGCATGAAAAATGGATGGTAACCTATAGATGATCAGTTTTCTGCGCTCCCATTGACTAATAATGAGCAAGTCTGACATGAGATACTAAGCAGAGTATGCTTCCATATATTACATGCAGACCATTGGCCCGTGTGTAAAAGCAGCCATGTGACCTACAACATTGACTTGCACTGGTCAGTACACTATCAGTTTTGCATATGGACAGCTCAATAAGGCTGCTTTCACACCTCCGGTTTCTGCAATGCGGCACAATCCGGCACTTTGCAGGAAAATCGCAACCGTTTTTTTTTGCTGCCGGTTGCGTTTTTCTGCATAGACTTTAATTAGTGCTGCATTGTGCCGCATGGGCTCCCGTTCGGTCCGGTTTTTGCCGCATGCGGCAGATTTAGCCGATGCGGCGGCCGGATGGAACGTTGCCTGGCACGTTTTTTCGTGCGGCAAAAAAAACCGCATCGCGCCGCATTCGGCCGATGCGGCGCATTTTTCAATGCATGCCTATGGCGGCCGGATGCGGCGCGATGCGGCAATAACCGCATCCGGCCGCCGCATGCGGTTTTTGCCACTGCGCATGCTCAGTAGCATGCCGCAAGCGGCAAAAACCGGACTGGCCGTAAAGGAAAAACTTATGCAAAGGATGCGGTGTGTTCACCACATCCGTTGCATAGCTTGCACAGCCGGATTGAGCCGCAGAGCTCAAGCCGGATGTGTGAAAGCAGCCTAAGCAGATCAAGCCTGTAGTTACAGAATGTATTGTGCTGCGGAGCTGCATTCACCATACTGCAAGCTTCCTTTCCTAGATCAGTGCCATACAGCTTGGGCTGTGTTCACTTCACGTGATGGCATATAACAGTGATAAGACATCACTTCATGGTTTCTGACGGTTTAGGCTACTTTCACACTTGCGTTGGACGGCTTCCGTAGCATTGTGTTGTGTGACGGATGCAACGGATGCTACGGATCGTACAAAACAACGGAAAGCTTTTTTCTTTTTTACAGTTTTACCAGCAGCAGACTATTGTGAACGATCAGCTGATCGCTCTCAATAGCCGGCGACTGGGCGCTCAGCTGATCGCTCTCAATAGCCGGCGACTGGGCGCTCAGCTGATCGCTCTCAATAGCCGGCGACTGGGCGCTCAGCTGATCGCTCTCAATAGCCGGCGACTGGGCGCTCAGCTGATCGCTCTCAATAGCCGGCGACTGGGCGCTCAGCTGATCGCTCTCAATAGCCGGCGACTGGGCGCTCAGCTGATCGCTCTCAATAGCCGGCGACTGGGCGCTCAGCTGATCGCTCTCAATAGCCGGCGACTGGGCGCTCAGCTGATCGCTCTCAATAGCCGGCGACTGGGCGCTCAGCTGATCGCTCTCAATAGCCGGCGACTGGGCGCTCAGCTGATCGCTCTCAATAGCCGGCGACTGGGCGCTCAGCTGATCGCTCTCAATAGCCGGCGACTGGGCGCTCAGCTGATCGCTCTCACATGCCGGCGGCCGGGCGCTTGACTGAACGTTTCAGCCACCGAGAAACAAAATAAAGTTTCTGTGATTTAAAAAAAAAAAACAAACATGCGGAGTGAAAAATAAAGGTTTCCGTCGCTCCAAAAAAACGTTACATGCTGCGTTCCTTCCGCTGGACGCAGCGTCAAAATAACGAGGCTGCGTCGTCCATACAAGTCTATGGAGAATAGTGCAGTGCGTTAACGGACTACGCTATTCTCCATAGTGACGGACTCCGCTGAACGCAAGTGTGAAAGTACCCTTAATAGGACCACCACCGTTCCTGAGGATAAAGGAGCGGCTCCAACACTGCGGTCCCTTCAGTTTGTCCCTGCAGGGCGGCGCTCTCTGGCACTAAGCTGTGCAGGGTCTACAGCCCTGTTCACCTGAATGAAGAGGTGCTTCTGCAGGTCAGGTCCCAAGTGCGATGCCCCCCTTGTGTGACACCTATATACCCTACCGGGGCTTGAGAAGACAACCTGTGTGGGCAGCATTCATATTTTTCGAATTAGTTTTAAAAATATGGAGGGAAATGTGGATTCTCAGAAGTTTCACATTAATATTGGAGCTAAGCAGAAACTTGTAAAGCAGAGAAGCAGGGACTTTTAATAAAAGGGTGGGGGGAGGGGATATATAAAAAATCCTGTGATATGTTTTAGGCTCTCATTTATCAAGCGAGATCATTTCAAAACCAATATTTATTCACTGCGCGGCCGCGGAGCGATTCGCTTTACTACGTTCTGGAAAAGCACATTTCTGCTTAGCTCCAGGCTACGTGGTTGGCGGACTGTTTTAGAAGGAAACCAGATTTGCCGAGCTAGCAATCTGACGGACCCGGAGAACATTCCAGTGTGGTTTTAGGACGGACATTTCCAGCAGAAGAATTCCTGGAGCCATTAGGCAATGTGACTTTGGATAAATAAGATACCCACCTTAACAGGTAACAGATCGTTAGGTGGGAGCCCCTCTCATAAATGAAGGCAGCTGAAACTACATACCGCACCGCTAAACAAAGTGACAACTGTCCTAAAAAGCACGCCAAGCACCAAAGCTTCCCCGAGCATCTGAGTCAGCAGTCATATATGAACTAAAGGGAATCTGTCAGCAGGTTTTTGCTATGTAATCTGAAGACCGCATGCAATAAGGGTTAAAACAAAAAATTCAGTGATGCCTGTCTTGTCAAGATGCGATCTGTGGTTTATTTGCTAGGCTTGTTTAAGCATTAGGACTTATCATTGCTTGGATTACAATGTCACTGTCACGGTAGTCCAGCAGGCCCCCTCCTCTGATTGACTCCTTAAGGCCACGTCTCACTAAGCGACATCGCTGCTGAGTCACGTTTTTTGTGACACAACAGCGATCTTGCTAGGGATGTCGCTGTGTGTGACATCCAGCAACGACCTGGCCCCTGCTGTTAGGTCGCCGGTTGTTGCTGAATGTCCTGGACCATTTTTTGGTCGTTGCTCTCCTGCTGTGAAGCACAGATCGCTGTGTGACAGCGAGAGAGCAACAACTGAATGTGCAGGCAGCAGGAGCCGGCTTCTGCGGACGCTGGTAACCAAGGTACACATCGGGTAACCAAACAAAGCGCTTTTCTTGGTTACCCGATATTTACCTTGGTTACCAGCGTCCGCAGCTTCTAGAAGCCAGCTCCCTGCTCACTGCACACGTAGCCAAGGTACACATTGGGTAACTATAAGCAAAGCGCTTTGCTTAGTAACCTGATGTGTACTATGGTTACCAAGCACAGCATCTTTACACGGGTCGCTGGTGGCTGATGTCTGATCGCTGTGGAGATCTGCCTGATTGAAAGCTCACCAGCGACCATGTAGCGACGCTCCAGCGATCCCTGCCAGGTCAGATCGTTGGTGGGATCGCTGGAGCGTCGCTTAGTGTGACGGTACCTTTAGGCTATGTGCCCACGGGAAATTAAACCTGTGGATTTATCTGCGGATTTTCTGGCTTTTCAGATAAACCGGTAGGTTTCAGCATGTACATACACTCCCCATGTTATCCTATGGGACATGGGGCGTGCGGCTGTGGAACATGCTGCGGATGTCCCGCTGCCGCACATAACTGCATGTCAATTATTTCTGCGGAAATCCCGGCCCTCCACTATATAGATAGAGGTTGGGACTTCCGCAGGTAAGTCGCACGAATGCCCACAGGTTTACCGCAGCTATTTCGCTGTACTACCGCAGCTAAAAATAGCTGCGGATTCCGGCGAGCAGCTGCGGGAAGCCTGCGGATGTACCTGCGGATATATCCGCAGGTACAAACTCCCGTGGGCACATAGCCTTACTGTCAATGTACAATCTGTATAGAGAGCCTGGTGTGGATGGGACAGATCTCTGGACTCTGCTAAATCCAAAAATTCTGAATGTGTCAGAACAGCTGCACCCAGTAATCAAAGTGAGACATCATTAGATTCAGGAGATAAGGTATGCACACCAGTGACTATGTAAGGGGAATACATGAAATAGCAGAAACTGCTGTGTGAATACTGACTTGAAAAATCCAATAGCTATATGCAAGAGTGAAAATGTGAAAAATGGAATCTGCATTAGGGTATGTGCACACGTTGCTTTTTTTTCCGCGCGGAAAAAAACGCACCCTCTGGCAGAGGGGAGAATAGTAAACAATGCTTTTTGAGAAACAACGCATCGAAAACGCATGCGTTTTTCATGCGTTTTTTTAGGTGCGTTTTTTAAGACTTGGGTACCTATACGTCAGAAAACCCCCACAAGTGACCCCATTTTGGAATCTGCACCCCTCAAGGATTTTATTCAGGAGTATATTAATAATTTTGAATCCACAGCTACTTCCCCCAAAATGTAGCTGTAGCAACAATATTCTCACTGTTAGGCTATGTGGCCATGATCCAGCGACACGGCGTCTAGTACCCAGTGTCAGCCTTCCTGCAGAGATGTGAGTGTTTCCCACGGGAGAACGCAGCTGCCCATGCCCACGATTTGGGTTCAGGCTGCTGTGGGGCTCTATGCTACCTGCAGAGAACACTCATCTACGCAGCATAAATTGACATGCTGAGGCTCGGGAAGCTGCACCACCGGTCGGTTTATGCTGCGGAGAAAAGAAGCACAGTGGGCATGAGATTTCTAAAAATCCTTCCACTGTGCTTCTACTGCACAACGCAGCGTCATGGACGCAGGGAAAACAATCTGCGCCCAAAACGCTGCAAACCCCGATTGTGGGCATCCAGCCTAAAAAGCGTCAATGGAGGTCAAATATATATACAACGTCCCCCCCCCTGCATATTCTAAGCTGGCACCTTTAGTACCTTTCATGTGGCACTAAAGGGTGCCTAGCCTAGTTTTTATCACAAAAAACAAAAAAAAAATGGCGTGGGGTCCCCCCTATTTTTGATAGCCAGTCAGGGTAAAGCAGACAGCTGTAGCCTGCAAACCACAGCTGGCAGCTTCATCTTGTCTGGTGATCAATTTGGAGGGCTCCCCAGGTTTTTTTTTTTTTATTTATAAATAAAAATAATAAAAAAAAAATAACATGGGGTCCCCCCAAATTAGATCACCAGCCAAGGTGAAGCTGACAGCTGAGGTCTGGTATTCTCAGGGTGGGAAGAGCCATGGTTATTGGACTCTTCCCAGCCTAAAAATAGCAGGCCACAGCCGCCCCAGAAGTGGCGCATCCATTAGATGCGCCAATCCTGGCGCTTCGCCCCAACTCATCCCGCGCCCTGGTGCGTTGGCTAACGGGGCAATAAATGGGGTTGATACCAGATGTGTAATGTCACCTGGCATCAAGCCCAGCAATTAGTGATGTCACGGCGTCTATCAGACACCCGACATAACTAATTGACAGTAAACAAAAGCAAAAAAAGACAACAAAAAATTTTTTATTAGAAAAAACACTCCCCAAATCATTCCCTTGTTCTCCAATTTAATAAAAAAAATGGGTCCGCAGAAATCCATCTGGATGTCCCACGTCGCCTCTGGACCTTCTAGAATATGGGGGCACGTTCAGGGAACGTATCCCCCATTTTCTAGGAGGGCAGACCCTCCATTTGAGGAGAGTGGGTGCAAAAATCTGCACCCACTCTCCCCGGGTCACAGCTGCAGACTGCCGAGCAGCCAGCACAGCTCACACTGAACACAGTGCTGGCTGTCAGCTGCTCTGCTCATGTGACCGGCCGGCGTCTGCTGTGAAGGAGGAGGGAGCCGCGGGGGATCAGCGCTGCGACCGGACAGGTATGTATGACACCGGGGGGGAATTGGGGTGAACGGGCAGGGCCTGGGTGCATTTTTCTGTCGCATGTCTCAAGGCACATGCGACAGATAACATAGGAGCAGGGTGGCCAGTGCGCTACTGTGCGCGCGGCCATGTTGGATTTTCGGGAGGGGGGTCGGGGGTCGGGGCGGGCACTTTGGCGACACCGGGGGCTTTGCCAGGAAGTGAGGTCAACAGGAAACCTCTTGACCTCACTTCCAGGTAAATGCCTGCGTTCTGGCGTGCCGACAAAGCCCGCGGACCGCAACAAAAAAGCAGGTCCATGCGGTGTAGCTGCGTTCTGACCCCACATCATTGATTTCAATGGGGGAGAGAACGCAGCCACAACGCACAAAAGAAGTGACATGCTGCTTTTCTTTCCGCACCGATTTTTGGCATCCAAAACGCTGCGGAAAGAAACGCAGCGTGTGCACTGATTTTTCAGCTTTCCCATACACTTTGCTGGGAAAGCTGAACGCATGCAATTTGCCACTGAAACGCTGCGGTTCAAAACGCAGCGTTTCCGCGGTAAAAAACGCAACGTGTGCACACAGCCTAACTGCCATGAACATATGAATCAAGAGAAATTTAGCTACTGAATTGATCAATGCAATAGAGCCCCAACACTACGCCAAAGTATTTCTCTACGTTGGGGTCCCTAGCTTGTGTGTGTCCTCTCATGCAGTTAAAAAACTTACCGTGTATGGGAAGCTGAGACCCAGGCTATTTATGCGTATGATATGGATTGGCAATAGGTGTGGTTGGGGAGGGTTCACAAACGAAAAAATACTAACAAATAGGAATAACGTTTGGAACACCATTCTAAGTCCGAACTGGGTGCAAAAACCTAAAAAAAGGTTTTTGCACCCAGTTCGGACTTAGAATGGTGTTCCAAACGTTATTCCTATTTATCATTAGATTCAGGATCTCTTTGCCTACATCATGCTGCTCTCAGATGAGGTAGCAAAAACCTGCTGACAGATTCTTTTTAAAGATGCTGCCGATACTAAGGAAAGGTCGACCATGATGTAAAAGAGCACACCTATCACAAAGACAGTCCCCCCACTCAAACAGCACTGTATACTCCTATACATGCAACCTGGGGCAGGGCAATATTGTTTTGGAACAAAAATATGGTAAAAAGAAAGTTGTCAGGATTTAGACCCCAAACCGCCAACAACCTGTAATCCAGGATGGATAATTGATTCGGCATAACAGAGAGAAAAAGCTTAGATTGATGTAAAGGTGTAAGAAGTCACGGACAGGAGATGGTCTTGTGGACAATGAAGCCAGAAAGTGTTTGTCCTGGCACCAAATATAACAAACTACCAACGGTATGTGACGCATGAGTGCCGAGAAGAGGTGTTCTGGATCATCATAAACCTCTGCTGGAAACTGCTTGTGATACAAACCTAGTACAAAGGATGTCAAGCGAGAAGAAAGCCAGTGTCACAGATGGGGAAACCGATTGCAGGCAGGTTACACCAAATCAGACAGAAAATAAAAGATCATCACTGTGATCCTGGCACCGTCATGGGTAACAGGCTGGTGACAGATTAGGAGTCTAAATTATCCCTTTAAATGATGTATGATAAATCTGTTTTTATTGAAATTTTTTCATTACATAAAGAAAGCAACAAAGAGTATGAATAAAATACTGAATAATACATTAGCCACATCCTCTTTATATTATCGACCCCCTTTAAATGATGTATATAGGGATTTGTGCAGGGACTTGACTTTCAACACCTCCGATAATATTTTTTTATGTATTGGCGTCAACAAAACTGTTGGAATCTCAAATACATTACATCATCAGGAGGACCACTCTCTGCATTTTTCTGGGTGTGTGGCTCGACTTTATGAGGTTTTGTAATGATGTCAGTACTAGGGACTCAAATTTATGACTTGAAGAGCACCAACCACCAGGATTTTCCTATATAAACTAAAGCCAGTGCTATACTGGTGCTATCATGCTGATTCTATACATACCTTTAGGTGTGAGATAGGGTGTATAGTTTCTGAAATACAGGCAAATAAAGTTTGTGAAATACACTGTTAATTTGATTGATAGGTGCTGCAGAATATCTAATAGGTGGGTCGGGTTTTGCTAGTTAGGCTGCTTTCACATTACGTTTTTTAAACATGCGTCATGAACGTTTTTTTAACGCAGAAACGGATCCAGTGCAAATGCGTTTTCATTTCAATGCATTTGCAATGGACTTGCGTCAACATGCGTTCACCTGCGTTTGTGTGCGTTATAGTGAGGATCCAGCGACTTGCAGTTTTTTAACTTTTTTCAAAAACGCTACTTGTAAATTGCTGGATCCGGACTATACTGCATGCAAACGTATGTGAACGCTGGCATGCTGATAGACAGGATCCTGCTTGCTCTAGTGAGCATGCCCAGAAACCAGTCTCGCGTGATCAGTCCCTCTCTCCCCCTCCCTCTCTCTCCCCCGCCTGAGAGCGGAGGACGCTCGTATCCAAGGTAAATATCGGGTAACCGCGGGCTTAGTTACCCGATGTTTACCTTGGTTACGTGTGCAGGGAGCAGGCAGCCCTGCTCCCAGCAGCTGCAGACGCTCGTAACCAAGGTAAATATCGGGTATCCAAGCAAGTTACCCGATGTTTACCTTGGTTACGAGCCTCCGCAGCTGTCAGATGTCGGCTCCCAGTCTTTCACGTTCAGTTCCCCTCACTCCCGATCACATGACTCCAAACCCCGCCCATAAATTTAAAGTGTCAGGATCCTGCAAAATAACACATGCGTTTGCATGCGTTTTTCTTTGCAAAAACAGGATTCGCTTTTGCAGCAAAAAAAGTTCATGACGCATGCTAAAAAAAATGTAGTGTGAAAGCAGCCTTATTCCTGCCCCCATCTGCCTGCCTGTCCTTCCTCCCCATCTCAAATATTACAGGGGGAAGAAGGAGGAACAGAGGAGACAGATTTCCTCAGTACACAAAACATTGTTGGTTATAAATGACTTAGTGACTAAATGTAGAACTGGTGTAGGAAGGTTGAACTAGATGGACCTAGGTCTTTTTTTCAACCTAAGTAACTATGTAACAAGGGCGGGAATAACTAGCAAAACCCGACCCACCTAATAGATATTCTGTAGCACCTATCAATCAAATAAACAGTGCATTTCCCAATCTTTACTTGCCTGTATTTCAGTAACTATACATCCTAGCTGACAACTAAAGGTATGTATAGAATCAGCATGATAGCACCAGTATAGCACTGGCTTTAGTTTATATAGGAAAATCCTGGTGGTTGGTGCGCTTTAAATATGACCTGCTCCAGATATTTGAACATTGGGAGCAGCAGTGTTATCAGACTGACTGCACAAGACAGAACTAGAACATATGTAAAAACCCATAAAAAAGTATCTCTGTTTCAGAGGAGAAAAAAAAAACGTACTACTTAAAAACGTATTCAAACGCATCATAAGCGGAGTTTATCCATTACCCCTGGATTCTACAATCTGCAATTGCTGCCATTGAATAAAATGCTTCATTGTCTTCTTGCAGACAGTGAAAAGCCGTCCTTGGTCTCATGACCAAAACAGATTGTCACCAACTGGCAGTAAGCAATGAAGGATCACATTCATAGCTCCTGGCCACACAACCCTACTGTAGACATGTAAGGGGGGAGGCTCCTGCTGCAGACAGTTTTCAGATGGCCAGACATAATACAATGCGGAGAAGAATTGATATATGTATTTTAGATTGAAATTTACACTAAATAAAAGCAAAAGGGAACAGAAGGGTAAGGGGAAAAAAACAACTTGTAGACTTGATAGAAAAATGTCTGAAACTACAATATCCTTCTAATATGAATGACGCTCGTTTTCTGACCTACATACAAAGCAATGATATTTGTCATGTGGCTACACCACTTACCGTTCGGACACAGGATGAAATTCTGAGAGCAAAGATGGACGCCTCCGCAGCTGCTGTTGCTGCAAAGCTTCCAAATGAGCATTTCGGTACTCGGGGATAGAAAACTCCTAAAAAGAAATGAGACAATAATTAGTATTTAAATAGCCCAGTCTACTGCAGATAACATATCTAACAAACTCCTTTCAGGGGGTATTCAGTGGATGGATACTGAGTAACTAACTGGATAGGAGAAGTTCAGAGGATCATGGTGCCCTAGTGCAACATCCAAGAAGTCTATGGCCTAATAGTTCCCCAAAACAAGATCCTAAGGGGAAATAACATGGAACATAATCCATTAGACGACAGACTGTGAAGACTATGCTTACTTATACACCATGTAGAGATCTTCCCAGCAAAACTTCAATATTCTTTTTATTTTTCTTCCAGGAGGAAAAAAAAAAAAATGGGTATCTAACCATATCAGTATATTTCTTGAAATTATATTTCCAATATATCCCAATATATAAAACGAAAGTAAGCAAAAAAATGTGCATAATTACCCTTTCACGCCATACTGACATTGGTTGCACTGGTACGTCCAATATCGGCTCCCTGACTTTGATGCGGGCTCAGAAGTTGAGTCGGTATTTTTTAACGGCAGATGATGGCTGTGTAATTTAGCCATCATCTGCCTCTAATGGGAATGGAGCTCCGCCTGCGGCTGTCAACCTGATTATTGCTGTCAATCTAGGACAGCTGCATTTACAACGCTGGGGGGGGCGCTATACTAACTTTTCATAAGTGTTTCACGAGACACAATCGCGGGACGACATTGAATTGCCATGACAGCCGGGAATCTGAGGAGGAAATCCTGTACCTGTCATGACAATACTCCTGTGATGATGAAGGCAACTAGGAAATACGGTGAGAAAATAAAAATGAATCACCCACTTTTTCCTTCATTAAAATTTAAGAAAAAAAATAAAAAATACACGTATGTAGTATCTTCACATCTGTAGATATCTGATCTATCAAAATATAAATAAAAAAAACAGAATTGCAGTATTTCAGCCACTGCCAAACATGGCATCAATAAAAACATCAGCTAAAGTCACAAACAAAAAAAAAAAAAAAAAAAATCACATAGCCCAATCACCCGACAATTGAGACCGTTCTGGGTCTATCTAAGGCTACTTTCACACTTGCGTTGGACGGCTTCCGTAGCATTGCGTTGTGTGACGGATGCGTTGCATATAGTGGCACAACGGATGCTACGGATCGTACACAACAACGGAAAGCTTTTTTTTTTTCCCTTCTTTACAGTTTTACCGGCAACAGACTAGTGTGAACGATCAGCTGAGCGCTCTCATATGCCGGCGGGCGGGCGCTAGCTGAACGCTTGGCCACCGAGAGACAAGATAAAGTTTGTGATTTATTAAAAAAAAAAAAAAAGGAGCATGCGCAGTGAAATCCCTCGGATTGCGCTGCTCAAAAAAACGTTACATGCAGCGTTCCTTCCGCCCGGCCCAGCGTCAAAATAACGACGCTGCGTCGTCCAGCGGATGCAACGCTGACACTTGCGTTACAGTGCGTTGTCCATACAAGTCTATGGAGAATAGCGCAGTGCGTTAACGGACTGCGCTATTCTCCATAGTGACGGACTCCGCTGAACGCAAGTGTGAAAGTACCCGAATGGTGAAAAAAGCCAATATTACTGACCCCGAGAAATATTATGTCATTATAAACATATAATAAACGTTATAAATAAAAAAAAAAAACAAAAAAAAAACAATAGCAGAAATGTGCTTTTTTTCCGCTAATTCGCCACACTTGAAATTTTTTTTCCCCGCTTTACAGTACATTAGATGATAAAATGGAAGGTGTCACGGAAAAGTACATCAGGTGCCGAAAAAACTAGATCGCATAGGTCAATGGGAAATAAAATGTATGCCTCTTGCAAAAAAAAAAAAAAAAACGTAAAAAACCCCCAAAAAACTGGAAAATCGACTTGTCTGAAAGGGGTTAAAAAAAATAAATCTATAAAACAAAGATTTTTCTTGCATTGGCAATTTATTTTCGGCTTTCTTCTCGATCCTGCTACTTATCCATGAACATCTAATAACCCAGGCTATTTTTGTACTAGATTAGAGGGATTTCCCTCCATTAAAACAAATTTCGTAACAAATCCATCAAAAATAATTCCTGCTCTGCGTCCTAGCTGTGCCCCTGTCTGCAGTTGCTGAGACGGGCACCGCAGCAGCTGCTCTGTCCCATGACAATAATGCGTTCTTTAAATAAATCCCAGTTACATAACTCGTCCTGCGAGCACACTAATGGCAGGACGGGCAGAGCGCTGGAGGGCAGAGTGCAGGGGGCTAAGATACACCCCCCGCCCTGCTGCACATCCGTTATCTAATCACAGTCTGCCCCTCAATCTACCGCAGCCCTTACTTTATTACTGGACTCATGTGTGCACTCATTTCAGCATGACCTGCATTAAACTATTGCCAATGTACATCACCGCATGGCTGTACAGTGCCTAGCCATATCATAGAGTTATTTATAAATATATATATATATATATATATATATATATATATATATATATATATATTACACATACATACATTATATATATATATATATATATATATATATATATATATACAAACACACACACACACATATATATACACACACTGTATGTTCAAACTCACCTGTGGTAAATAAAAGGTGCAGGCAATATGAAAATCACACCTGAAGCCAGATAAAAAGGTGAGAAGTTGACTTTCGAGCTTCATTGTATACATGTGTGTGTGTGTGTATATATATATATATATATATATATATATATATATATATATATATATATATATATATATATATATATATATATATATATACACACATACATATACACACATAGTATATATAACGTATACACACACCTATATATACACACACGCTATAATGCTATATTATTTATATATATATATATATATATATATATATACATATATATATATATATATATACATATATACACACATACATACATACATGCACACACACAGATACATATACAATCATACACGAAAGACAACTTCTCCCCTTTTTATCTGATTTCAGCTGTGATTTTCATATTGCCCACACCTGTTATTTGCCACAGGTACATATGAACGAGAATCACATGTTTAGAACAAAGTTTGTTTTTTTTTACTCCTTTTTTTGTGTTGTTCCAATACACAGAAAGGAAGAAAAGGTGTATAACAAAACGTGCAAATAAAACTTTTTTAAATGAAAAAGTATACTTGCAATATTTGTGTGTATATCTGATTAATCTTGCGATTGTCACACTTTTTTTATATATATATTACACATATACATACACACACACATACATACATACATACATACATACATACATACATACATACATACATACATACATACATACATATATATATATATATATATATATATATATATATATACATATACATATACACACAGACATATGTGTCCTCGCACATGCCCATTGGATGATTCAATTCAAAAACAAAGGTCGGGGTCTGGCCATTGTGGCTGTGTGAATGTGTTATTTCCTGTAAAAACAGGAATTTTGAGTCTACAAACTCTCCAGTGGTTTGTGTAAAAATTTAAAGATTTTTATTTGTTTTTAATATTGATTGTGGTATATGGATTAAACACAAGTTGGGAGAGATTGCGGTCAACAGCCATCTACTATGTATGAGGGCCTTAATCCTGCAGCCCCCAGGCACTTTCCGTTTTTGCTCCTTTTCTTCCGAGAGCCGTAACTTTTTTATTTTTCTGTCAATCTTGCCATATGAGGGCTTGTTTTTTGCGGGACGAGTTGTACTTTTAAATGAAGCCATAGGTTTTACCATATAGTGTACTGGAAAACAGCAAAAAAATTCCAAGTGTGAAAAAAGTGAGATCGCACAATAGTTTTTGGGATATTTTATTCACCGTGTTCACTATATGATCAAACTGATGTATCTATGTGATGCCTGAGGTCGGTGCGAGTTTGTAGACACCAAACATGTATAGGTTTACTTGTATCTAAGGGGTTAAAAAAAATTCACAAGTTTATCCAATAAAAGTGGCGCACGTTTTGCGCCATTTTCCGAAACACGTAGCGTTCTCATTTTTCAGGATCTATGGCTCAGTGACGGCTTATTTTTTGCATCTCAAGCTAACATTTTTAATGGTACCATTTTTGCGCAGATGCTACGTTTTGATCGCCTGTTATTGCATTTTGCGTAAAACATGCGGCGACAAAAAAACGTAATTTTGGAGTTTGGAATTTTTTTGCCACTACGCCGTTTACCAATCAGATTAATTGATTTTATATTTTGATAGATCGGGCATTTCTGAACACGGCGATACCAAATATGTGTTTATTTATTTTTTAACCCTTTAATTTTCAATGGTGTGAAAGGGGGGTGATTTGAACTTTTAGGTTTTTTTTTATTTTTTAAAACTTTTTTTTTTATTTTACTAGTCCCGCTAGGGGTCTATAGCGATCAGCAATCCGATCGCTCTGATCTATCTGCTGATCACAACTATACAGCCGTAAACAGCAGATACGGTCACTTCCTGTTTCCCTCTGCTACGAGCCGAGGGAAAACGAAAGTGAAACATCATAGCTGCAGGCGACGTCACATGACCCTGTGCTACGATGGTAACCACCGAAAGTCACGTGATCACTCACGTGACTTCCGGTGGGGGCGGCGGCAAGTAAAAATCATGGCCGCGCGCATATAGATCTCGCTGCCAGACTTTGGCAGCGAGATTTAAGGGGTTAAATGTTGCGAATGGAAGAGATTCCATTCGCAATATGCAGGCACACGTCAGCTGTTGAAAAAGCTTTGATATGTGTGTGCCGACCGCTGCCAGGGGGCGGGGCTTAACCTGACACGCTCCATGACGAATAGATCCGTCCAAGGTCGTGAAGGGGTTAAAGGTCCCTTAAGACACTATGTTCACATGCAGCATTTTATTTTGGGCGTCAAAACCTGTTCTCTTCGCAATAAAAATGCTGCGCTTGAAACGACGTTTTTTCAGCATTTTCCGTGATTATTTTGTTGTGCTTTCTTCGGGGAAGGGGGGGGGGGGGGGGGGGGGGAGTTAGGATTAGATGTGAGCATTCTTTAAAGTATGCTTAATAAATTTACTTGTATTCAATTGTATTGTATGCGAAAATGTAGCAAAAAAACTGTCGTTTTTACAGGTTTCTGTGCCCTCTATGGGTGAAAAAAAGAGCTGCAAAAAAATTAAAATTCATTAAGCTGCAGATTTAAAAAAAAAAAAAAAAAAAAGGGTCAAATTCTATCAAGAAACAAATCCAAAAAAAGAGAATTTTGTTACTTACCGTAAATTCTTTTTCTTATAGTTCCGTATTGGGAGACCCAGACCATGGGTGTTTAGCTTCTGCCTCCGGAGGACACACAAAGTACTACACTTAAAAGTGTAGCTCCTCCCTCTGAGCTTATACACCCCCTGGTAGCCAGTCCTAGCCAGTTTAGTGCAAAAGCTGAAGGAGAATAGCCACCCACAAGTAGAACCGAGTAAGAACCGGAACAACCGGAGACTCTGTCCACGACAACAGCCGGTGATAACACACGGAACAAGAAAATTGCCAACAGGCAACAGGGAGGGAGCTGGGTCTCCCAATACGGAACTATAAGAAAAAGAATTTACAGTAAGTAACAAAATTCTCTTTTTCTTTATCGTTCCTTTGGGAGACCCAGACCATGGGACGTTCCAAAGCTGTCCCTGGGTGGGAATAAACAGAAAAAACTAAGAAGTAGGCGGAGCCTAACTTCACAAATGAAGGATGTGTCTGCCCAAGCTCGCATCTGCCGAAGCATGAGCATGCACTTGGTAGTGCTTCGAAAAGGTGTGCAGGCTAGTCCAAGTGGCAGCCTGACAGACTTGTTGAGCCGTAGCCTGGTGCCTAAAAGCCCAAGAGGCACCGACAGCTCTGGTCGAGTGTGCTTTGATCCCCGGCGGGGGAGGCACCTGAGTACTCTGGTAGGCGTCCGAAATGGTCGATCTAATCCAACGGGCCAAGGTCGGCTTAGAAGCAGAGAGACCCTTGCGCCGCCCTGTGGTTAGCACAAAAAGAGAGGTGCACCGCCTAAGCGCAGCGGTGCGAGACACATAAATCCGGAGAGCACGCACCAGATCTAGAGTATGCAGCGCTTTCTCAAAGTGATGAACAGGGGCCGGACAGAAGGAAGGCAAGGAAATATCCTGGTTAAGGTGGAAGGGAGAGACCACCTTAGGAAGAAAGTTCGGGGTCGGACGGAGAACTACCTTGTCTTGGTGAAAAACCAAAAAAGGTGACTCCGAGGAGAGCGCAGCCAAATCAGAGACTCTCCTGAGAGAAGTTATGGCAACTAGAAAGGCCACCTTTTGAGAAAGACGATACAAAGAAACCTCCCTAAGGGGCTCGAAAGGGGGTTTCTGCAATACCGTGAGGACCAAGTTAAGGTCCCAGGGATCCAAGGGCTGCCGATAAGGTGGAATGATGTGAGACGCACCTTGCATGAAGGTGCGGACCTGAGCCAGTCGGGCGAGACGCCACTGGAACAGCACTGATAGCGCTGAGACTTGTCCCTTGAGAGAGTTGAGGGACAGTCCTAGCTACAGACCGGACTGTAAAAAAGACAGAAGGGTCGGCAACGAGAATGGCCAAGGAGAATGGCCGGAAGAGCGACACCAGGACAGGAAAATTTTCCAAGTCCTGTGATAGATCTTGACGGAGGAAGACTTACGAGCCCGAGTCATAGTGGAGATGACTTCAGGAGGAATACCAGAAGCCGTCAAATTCCAGGACTCAAGAGCCACACCGTCAATTTGAGTGCCGCAGAATTCGGGCGGAAAAACGGACCTTGCGAGAGCAGGTCTGGACGGTCCGGAAGATGCCACGGCATCTCCACGGACAGTTGGAGCAGGTCCGGATACCAAGCTCGCCTGGGCCAGTCCGGTGCAATGAGGATGACTCGATGGCCCTCCATTCTGATCTTGCGCAGGACTCTGGGCAAGAGAGCTAGACGGGGAAACACGTAGGACAGACGAAACTGGGACCAGTCTTCAGCCAGAGCGTCCGCGGCGAAGGCCTGAGGATCGTGGGAGCGAGCCACGTAAACCGGAACCTTGTTGTTGTGACGGGATGCCATTAGGTCCACGTCCGGAGTGCCCCACTTGCGGCAGATTGACTGAAACACTGCCGGGTGCAGGGACCACTCGCCACCGTCCACGGATTGACGGCTGAGATAATCTGCCTCCCAGTTTTCTACGCCAGGGATGTGGACTGCGGATATGGTGGACTTGGAGTCCTCCGCCCATTGAAGAATGCGTTGGACCTCCAACATTGCCAGGCGGCTGCGTGTCCCGCCTTGGTGATTGATGTAGGCAATCGCTGTCGCGTTGTATGACTGGACTCGAATGTGCCTGCCCGCCAACAGGTGGTGAAAGGCTAGGAGAGCTAGAAGCACAGCTCTGGTTTCCAGCACATTGATTGAAAGGGCTGACTCAGACGGAGTCCAAGTGCCCTGTGCTCTGTGGTGGAGATGTACCGCTCCCCAGCCGGATAGGCTGGCATCCGTGGTGAGAATCACCCAGGACGGAGTCAAGAAGGAGCGCCCTTGGGACAGGGAGAGGGGTCGAAGCCACCACTGAAGAGAGCTCCTGGTCCGTGGCGACAGAGTCACTAACCTCTGTAAGGAGGAAGGCCGCTTGTCCCAACAGCGGAGAATGTCCAGCTGTAGAGGACGCAGATGGAACTGGGCAAAGGGAACCGTCTCCATGGAGGCCACCATTTGACCCAGCACCTGCATCAGGCGCCTGAGGGAATAACGGCGGGGCCTCAGGAGAGAGCGCACCGCTAGCCGGAGAGACTGCTGTTTGATTAAGGGCAACTTCACAAGTGCCGGCAAAGTCTCGAACTGCATCCCTAGGTACGCGAGACTCTGGGTCGGAGTCAGAGTGGATTTGGGAAGATTGACAATCCACCCGAATTGGGCTAGGGTGGCGAGAGTGAGCGAAACACTCCGCTGACAGTCTGCGCTGGATGGAGCCTTGACCAGAAGGTCGTCCAGATAAGGAAGCACTACTAACCCCTGGAGGTGCAGGACCGCAATCACTGCCGCCATGACCTTGGTGAATACCCGAGGGGCCGTGGCTAACCCGAAGGGGAGAGCCACGAATTGGAAATGATCCTCTCCTGTCGCAAAACGTAACCAACGCTGATGTGACACTGCGATTGGCACATGCAGATAGGCATTTTCTGATGTCGATGGACGCCAGGAACTCCCCTTGGGTCATAGAGGCAATGACTGATCGCAGAGACTCCATGCGAAAATGCCGCACCCGGACATGCTTGTTGAGAAGCTTGAGATCCAGGATGGGCCGGAAGGTACCGTCCTTTTTTGGAACTAGGAAGAGATTTGAGTAAAAACCTCTGAACCGTTCCTGAGCGGGAACTGGGACAATCACTCCGTTTGCCTGCAAGGACGCCACGGCCTGCGAGAAGGCGGCGGCCTTGGAGCAGGGAGGAGTTGAGAGAAAAAATCTGTTTGGAGGGCTGGAAGAGAATTCTATCCTGTAGCCGTGAGATATGATGTCTCTCACCCACTGTCCGGAGACTTGCTTTAACCAAGCGTCGCCAAAGTGGGAGAGCCTGCCACCGACTAAGGACGTGGCTGGAGCGGGCCGAGAGTCATGAGGAAGCTGCCTTAGTGGCAGAACCTCCTGCGGTCTTCTGCGGACGCGCTTTTGGGCGCCAGTTGGATTTCTGATCCTTGGCTGAGTTAGCGGACGAGGCGGAAGGCTTAGAGGATGACCAGTTGGAGGAACGAAAGGAACGAAACCTCGATTGATTCCTACCCTGGGCGGGTTTCCTGGTCTTGGTTTGTGGCATGGAAGTACTCTTCCCGCCAGTAGCTTCTTTAATGATTTCATCTAGCTGTACACCAAACAGCCGTGAACCAGCAAAAGGGAGCCCAGCAAGAAACTTCTTGGAAGAAGCATCTGCCTTCCACTCTCGAAGCCACAAAATCCTGCGGATAACAAGAGAATTAGCTGAAGCCACCGCAGTGCGGTGAGCAGTCTCTAGCATGGCAGACATGGCATAAGATGAAAAGGCTGAAGCCTGAGCAGTTAAGGGAACCATCTCAGGCATAGATTCCTTGGTGAGGGAATGCATCTCCTCTAGAGAAGCAGAGATGGCTTTGAGAGCCCACACTGCTGCAAAAGTCGGGGAAAACGCGCCCCCCGCAGCTTCATACACAGATTTGGCCAGAAGGTCAATCTGACGGTCAGTGGAATCCTTAAGTGAGGTGCCGTCAGCCACCGACACAACGGTCCGGCCTGATATCCTAGACACCGGAGGGTCTACCTTTGGGGAGTGAGACCACTCCTTGACCACCTCAGGTGGAAATGGAAACCGGTCATCAGAACCACGTTTTGGAAAGCGTTTGTCAGGGCAGGCCCTGGGTTTGGTCACAGCGGTCTGAAAACTGGAGTGGTTAAAGAACACACTCTTCACTCTCTTAGGCGAGGTAAACTGATGTTTTTCTGCCAAAGAGAGTTGCTCCTCTGACACTGGCGGATTGAGATCCAGCACAGAATTAATAGAAGCAATCAAATCACTAAGATCTGAGTCACCCTCAGAGAAATCGATGGGATACATAGCCTCCGAGCCCCAAGTGAGGGCATCCTCCTCATCTTGAGAGTCAGCTCTTGAGACAGAGCCATGGGATGGGGAGGGGGAGGAAACCCTGCGCCTTCTCTTAGAAGGACGGGGTCTGGGATCAGATGATGAATCCTCCGTGAGCTCCGATGGACGGAGGTCAGAGGATAGGAGTCCTCTGTCAAGAGTATTAGAGGCACCCTGTGAGGGAGGCTGATGCATATTCAACAAAGTCCCATGGACTCAGCAAATGACTGGGATATGGACCTAGAAAAGGACTCTACCCAGGCCGGGGGTTCAGTCACAGGTGCAGCAGCAGCCTGAGAGACCACTGGGGGTGACACTCCAGGCTGTGGCACCGCCAAGTTAGAGCAGACATCACAATGTAGATAGGTGCTCGGCTCAGGCAGCAGGAGCTTACATGCAGTGCATACAGAATCAAGCTTTGGAGCCTTGCTCCTTGTGTGAGACATGCTGCTGGAGTGGGGGCTTTGCAGAGAATGAACCCCAGGGAGAATATACAGAGGTCCAGAACCGGAGACCGGCTGTGGCTTACCAGACCGCTGAGCGCGGTGTTGTGTGCCCTCCAGATCCCGAAGCCCGGTCCCCCAGTCGCAGCACCTCAGCAGAGATGCAGAATGCAGGATGTCCCAGAGCAAAGTGAACTCTGCCTGAGAAGAGGGCGTTCCTATAAAAGAGCGGGAACTGGAGGGCTATAGAGACCTGCAGGGAAGGAGGGACGCCCCAGCAGTGGGGAGTGTCCCTCCCCTGTGTAGAACGGCCGCCTGGAGGAGCCGAACCTGTCTCTCTGCATGAGTGACATGCGAGGGCAGGAAAATGAAACTAGGCCTCCGGCGAAGCCGGGGCCTAAATTTAAGCGGCGAGGCCGACAAGCAGGTACCATCTGCGCGGTTCTCAGGCAAAAGCTAGAGAACCCGCCGGAAAAGTTAAAACAATCACATACAGCATACTCTCCCCTTACAATAAAGAACCGGGACCCCCAACATAAACGTCTCAGGTACTTAGCTGCTGAGACGCAGGGCCATGTCCCTGGGGATGAGTGCTCCGGTCCAACAGAATCCTCAAGGGGCTGTGTATGGAGACCGGACTCCTGCCAGGCATGGAGACCGTGCTGGCTCCCACTTCAAGCCAGAGCCCAGAAGGGATGGTGAAAGAGCGCGGCATGTAAGGCTGCAGCCTTGTAAATCAACCTTAACAACACCGCCGACACAGTGGGGTGAGAAGGGACATGCCAGGAGTCCAGACATGGACCCGCTTTTCTTCAAACTCTTTCCAAAAGTCAAACAAATCAGATGAGAATGCATGTGTGGATGTATGCCTCCTGACACAAAGCAATAAACTGGCTAGGACTGGCTACCAGGGGGTGTATATAAGCTCAGAGGGAGGAGCTATACTTTTAAGTGTAGTACTTTGTGTGTCCTCCAGAGGCAGAAGCTAAACACCCATGGTCTGGGTCTCCCAAAGGAACGATAAAGAAAAGTGCATTAAATTTCTGCAATCTCATTGCTTTTGTTAAAAAAAAAACAAAAAACTGCAAAAGGAATGGTAAGTGAACTTAGCCTAACACAAAACAACGAGCGGCTGAATATCTTTAACCCCTTCACCCCGGCCGAATTTACGTTTTCCATTTTTTTTTTCGCTTCCCTTCTTCCAAGAGCTGTAACTTTTTTATTTTTCTGTCAAAAATTGCAAAAAAAGTGCAATTGCATGATTGTTTTTGAGATATTTTTTTCACTGTGTTAACTACATGGTAAAACTGATATGTGAGTGTGATGCCTCATGTCGGTGCGAGTTCGTAGACACCAAACATGCATAGGTTTACATCTAAGGGATAAAAAAAAATCAAATGTTTGTCCCAAAAAACATGCGCCATTTTCCATGATCCATAGCATTTTCATTTTTCACAATCTGGAGCTCAGTGACTGCTTATTTTTTGCGTTTCGACGCTTTTAACAGTACTTTTTTTGCGCAGATGCTACGTTTTAATCGCATGTTATTGCATTTAGCGCAGAATTTGCGGTGACCAAAACACATCATTTTGGTGTTTGGAATTTTTTTGGCCACTACACCGTTTACAGATCAGATTAAAATTGATTTTATATTTTGATAGATCGGGCATTTCTGAACGTGGAAATAGCAAATCTGTGTATTTTTTTAACCCTTTAATTTTCAAATGGGGCGAATGGGGGGTGATTTGAACGTTAAGGTTTTTTAAATCTTTGTTTTTTTATCATTTTACTATTACCCCTAAGGGGCTATAAGGATCAGCAGTCTGATCTCTCATTGTTTTCTCTCGATCAGAGCGGCACCGCTCAGATCAGGAGAAATGCTGACCTCTTGTATCCTGCACTTCTCGGCTGCTTGTTACAGGACCCGAGTCATGTGAGCTACAGGAGTCATCATATGAGCCTGTGCTACCATGTCAACCATCGGATCCACATGATCATGTCTTGTGACTTCCGGTGGAGGTGGTGAGTATGCGATTACCGCTATCACCATTAAAATGGCGCTGTCACATTTTGACAGAGCCATTTAAGAGCTTAACAGGCACGGGTGGATAGCGATCAAGGAACACATGTCAGCTGTAGAAATGAGCTGGCATGTGCGCTGATCGCAGGTGAGGATTGACACCATCTCCGCAGGGACGTAATATTACGGCCCGCGGTAGTTAAGGGGTTAAAAGGGAACTTTTCACCAGGTTTTTCCCTTATGAGTTGCAGCCACCATCAGTGAGCCCTTATATACAGCATTCCTGAACACTGTATATAAGAGCACCGGTCGCTCTGTATAGCAAGAAAAACAGCTTTTTTTTAATACTGCCCTGCTAGGCAGCCAGGTCCAATGGGCATCACTAGACTCGGTCCAGCGCCTCCTGTATCCTGTGCAGTCACCGTCCACTTAGACTTTTCCATGTGGATGATGCGTCCTACGTCATCCAAACAGAGGCCTCCATTACGCTCCTGCGCATGTGCACTTTGATCTGTCTGCTGAGGGCAGGCAATGTATTGTTGTGCGCATGCGTGGGCGGTCTTTGACCTTTTCTCGTGCCTGCACATTACAGTACTTTTCCCTGAGCAGGGCAGAGAGAAGTGTACATGTGCAGGAGCACAATGAAGGCCTCGTGTGTGGATGATGTAGGACACGTCATCCTCACGGAGCTATGAAGAAGGATGGCGATGGAAGGAAGAGAGAAGGCACCGGACCAGAGACCAGTGATGCCCATCGGACCTGACCGCCCCAAGTATAATAAAGGTGTTTTTTACGTTATACAGAGTGACCTGAGCTCTTATATATAAGTATTTTAGAATGCTGTATATAAGAGCTCACTAGTGGTGGCCGCAGCTCGTAAGGGAAAATCCTGGTGACAGCTTCCCTTTAAGGCTATGTGCGCAAGTTGCGCACTAGCCCTGCAGAAATTTCTGCAGCGATCTGAAGAGCACACGTGCGCTTCAAATCGCTGCAGAAAATGTCCGTAGAGAAAAAAAAAAGCCGATTCCATGCGCTCTGCCTGCAGTTCCTGCCATAGACAGAGCAGGAGCTGCCGGCAAAGCACACGGAAGAAGTGACATGTCACTTCTTAGAACGCGCGCTTCGGGCAGCAGCCGAAACGCTGCGCTCTAAGACGCCACGTGCGCACGGCTCCTGCACAATCTCCATAGACTGTGCAGGGGACGCAGGACGCATGCAGTTATGCTGCGCTACAAAGCGCAGCGTAACTGCATGTATTTACGCAACGTGCGCACATAGCCTTACAATGATTATTCCCAATTATTGGCAGGCGCAAACATAGCGATAAAGAGGAGAATCAGCACTGCTCTTTTGCAGCCCAAAAAGTGATTGTTGTCGGCGGCATATCTTCCCATGTAAACAGTGGACAGGATGCCAATGATAATCATATCACTGATCGTTCATCCTCAATTCACAATCAGCCATGTAAGAATAGCGGTAAAGTATAGAAGCACGGTCTGATAGAGCGCTAAGGAGGTCACAGTATTGGATTAATTTTTTTTAGAATTTATTGTTTTCTATCAGCCACAACGCGTTTTGATATACACAATATCTTCATCAGGTGGATATAAAACGGAATGTGGAGAATACTATTTAAAGGGACAGGTGCGATTCCATTGGTCAGCACCAAATTAATTGAAATGTTAACCCTTAATGTATCACAACCAGCCCTTCAACAATAATATAAAAGCTAATAAAAGATATTTAAAAAGGATTTTTCAAAAAGACTCTTTGCCATAAAAACATTATTTAAAAACAATGTTTTTAATGTGTGGAATCTGCACAACCACATCAGGTGAGCAGATTCCTTTTCTTCTCCCCACCGCTATCTCCCAGAACCTTCACATGCGCTCCCTTGTTTAATTTTTATCCATGTAAGAACAGCGGACTGACTTATGCCGTGGATCGCGCTCACTGTGGGCACAAATGGGACCTAGAGATCCCAGACATCTCCGTTCCATCTGCCTTCATTTGTCAGTGAACATCTGCTGAGGCTCTATTTCCATTCTGTGTGATGAATCAGTACAAATAATCCTATGTTGTCTACACGGAGGTTTATGGGCCCATGTAAACAATTCCTGCGACGGAAGATAACTGCAGATGTGAATACGCCGAGGAGCCGAACAATATTCTCCTAATGACCTAAAACTACTCTTTGAAGTGTGTTTAGCGCGGCGGCCGGCATACGCTCGTGATGTAATGTTTATGTGATATATTGTTTTGTCCTCACATCGCCAGGCATCACATTGGCGCCTGCCGCACAGCGGTGAACATACTTCCAAGAAATTGGCCGATGTATAGAAAGACCACAGATCCATATGTGCAGCAAACGTGGGAAGATTCCCAAATACCAGTAGTTTTACCCAAACTGAGCTGATGTCCCAAGAATCCTGGTATCGAGCAACTCAGCAGCACCAAGAAAAAACCCTTTCCCAGTAGGTGCCACAATGTTTATATTGGGGGAAAAAAATAAAAAATGGGGGAAAAAATAAAAAATAGGCATTGCTTTTTCCTATCCTGGACACTGGGAAACTCTGAAGTACGGATTAAAAAAATAAAAAGACTTAAAGAAAAATAAAACTTTGCACTTCAGAATTCTACATTCTTTGAATAATGAGGGGAAAAAAAAAACCAACAAAAAACAAAGGGTGCAAAAATCAGCAAAGAAAAATATCTAGAAGAGGACCTGAATGTAAGAAAACAGGCTAACTTCTTGCCAAAAATCCAAGAATGTGTGAACAAAGCCTTAGAGGCATCTACCAAAAGTGCCGTGACCACAGTGGGAGGATTTACATGGAGAACGCAGGTTATCTCAGGATTATTAGATTACAGAAAAGAGGTTTTCCAAACTGAGTTGGGTTTTAATTTCTTTTACAGCAATGAACACTCAAAAAGTGAGATTTAAAGGGAACCTGTCACCAGTTTTTTGCTTTATAAGCTACAGCCACCACCATTGGGCTCTTGTATACAGCATTCTAACATGCGGTATATAAGAGCCCAGACCGCCGTGTAGAATATAAAAAACGTTTTATAATACTCACCTAAACCGGTCGCTGCGGTGGATGTGGGTCAAATGGGCGTCTTCGTCCTCCGGTGCCGGTGCCGCCTCTTTCGTCCTTCTGAAGCCGTGGTGCATGACGCGTCCGACGTCATACACACTAGCTGGCATTCAGGTCCTGAGCAGGGCAGATCAAAGTATTGTAGTGCGCCTGCGCAGGACCGGCGAGTGTGTATGACGCAGGAAGCGTCATGCACCGCGGCTTCAGGAGGACGAAGTTGGCCGAAAGAGGAGGCGCCGGCACCGGAGGACGAAGACGCCCGTTTCAGTCACATCCACCGCAGCACGACCATTAGGTGAGTATTATAAAGTGTTTTTTATGTTGTACACAGCAGCCTGGGCTCTTATATACACGTTAGAATGCTTCATATAAGAGCCCACTGGTGGTGGCCGCAGCTTATAAAGCAAAAAACTGGTGACAGGTTCCCTTTAATAAGCAAATATAAAGAAAACATGACAGTCCTCTGTAAAACTTCACTGACGGGGTAAAACATGTTAAATTCCTATTCCACAAGTATAATCTTATACATGTCTAAACTGTATATGGGACTAAAAGAGGGCAGAAAGGAGGAGGGATGCAAGTGATATTGTAAATCATTTTTTCAAAATACATTAGAATTCACACCATGGCGATTGTGATTATACAGGACTGAGCTGAGAGGGACGTAGCCAGCTAACTGCTGTATAGAAATGAATGGGATGAAGAGAGCTGACCGGGATCTCAGGAGTTAACTCCTCTCCTAGCATCTAACTACTGGCAAACTGGAAAGGCTCTGGTGGCTGAACTCACTGAAAAGGAGTAGAGAAGAATAAACTCGGGGTTCAGTGTTTGTACTGAACACAGTGCATTACATATGCTGATCACTCGAGCGGGCATCAGTGTGCTTGGGTATGCTCAATCCAGTGTGAGCCGCTTGCAGTGTCTGAATGGCTCGGACTTGGGGTAACAACAATGCTATCGAATGTAGTGTACACCCAAAAAAAAGGAAAACCCCCCTCCCTCCCACGGATGGATCTGCTTATGGCTGACTGCAAGGGGGCAGAGGCCTGAGGTGCCCAATTAGTGACTTCAATTGCGGGTCAGGTCACGTCCGGATCCCAAACCACACTTTATCTAAAGTCTGGGTTAAACTTCCACAGGTCTGCTCAGCTTTAAAAATTAGCTTTACATAATGTAAGATAAAAGCGCTCACAGCAGGAAAAAGATAGCACATTGAACAAGCAAATCAATAATAATAAAAAAATGGAGAAAAAAAAAGAACGAAGCTTATCTCACACACACACACACACACACACACACACACACACACACACACAGCACAGAGGATAATGCCACCTACCTGTTGGTGACGGCTGCTGGGGAAGGTGTACTGCACGGGGTGGGTGGAGTAGCGGCTCTGCTCAGCGCTGAACGCTCCTTGGTTAGGAGGATACCCTGAACTTGACATAATGGGAGACAAAGTCCTCACTGAAGAGTAAGGTCAAGGCCAATGCACAGTCATGTTTTCAGGAAACCACCTGAGGAAAAAAATAACACATCAGTTTTAGTAATCAGCAGGAGATAAAGCCGACAGGCAGTACAGCAAATAGAAAGATCATGTGCGCTGCGCACAGACTCCGTCCCATCTGACTAGATGACGTACACAGATCTGATCTTCAGACTGACAGCAGGTAACATTTGCCTCTATAGTTCAGAAAAAGCTGCATATTGTAGTAGCCGGAGTCCCGGCCTGTATGGTTGTGGAGAGCTGCATTAATCTTTAGATATGAAATCTTCGCTCACTCAGAGGATAAGGCTACGTGCACACAGTGCGTTTTTATTGCATTTTTTTTTTTATCAGTGCAGTTTTGTCACAAAATTGCAAGGAAATCTTGATGCCAACTCCATGAGGAAATTGAAGTGTAGTGCACAATGAGCAATCTTCTTGCAGATTTGGTGCAGAAATGTTTCAGTGTTTCTGCCTGATGATCGCTGCCTGTGCAGGGGCCGCTGCTGACAGAGCTATATATCAGACACATTTCTGGGCGCTGCGCAGATGCGAGCTCTGTATACAGCAACTGCAATGATCAGCCGCTGGCCAATCAGAGGTCAGCAGCAGATCACTGGAGCTGTATAAAGAGCTCGTCCCTGCGCAGCGCAAGGGCATCTGTCCTCTAATCCAAAGCTCTGTCAGTGGCAGCCCCTGCACTATAAGAGGAGGACCAGGAAAGGGGACATTACTACATTACTACAAGAAGAGGACCAGGAAAGGGGACATTACCATAAGAGGACGACCAGGAAAGGGACATTACTACAAGAAGAGGACCAGGAAAAGGGACATTACTATAGGATGAGCAGGATGGGCACAAGGATGGGTCTCATTACTATATTATGGGGACAAGGATGGGCACATTACTACATTATATGTGCTGTGGATGTGAGGTGATTGTGCTGTCACAGATGAGAGGTATCACTGCTCTGTGTTTCCAATGCTGGAACCATCAGTGCTGGGCAGAATACTAACAGCCAATGAGTGTGCAGAGGGAGGGCTAGACAGTGAGGCCGGGCGGTGCCAGCTCTGACTGTGAAGTTTGGCATAGGAAGATTTCATGTTTGCTTGAGCTGCAGGTAAATAAAGTGATAATTCAAGAGGAACAAAAGTCAGAAACAAAAAAATAATGTAGGAATGTTGTAGATGACAATACAGCACAGATTAGCTTAAAAAAAAATTTGACGTTAATGTCAGACGACTTCTTTAACAAGCCACAAGAAATGGGCGCTGACGTCTGTTTTTCCCCCTTCCTGGACGGTTTCATGTCTTGTATGTCTTATCACACCCACTTTGTTCCACATGAACTATACGGTGATCGGATATAAAAGCCAGGGATAAGAGAGCGCTGTGTATACTATGCTCAGGAGGTTATCACCTGACGCTGCAGTTTTCCTCACCCAGGTCACACTTTATATACAGTGTACTCTGGTGACCTTCACTATACAGACGCATGCCGGCCAGATGGAGGCCAAGAGAACAAACATGGCCACGGTTTAGGGAAGGTTAAAGAAACATACCGTATGTTTTATGCCCGCTGAGAGGACGCTCGCTAATCACTAACTTATAACCTATTTTTCACAGACCTTTAGTTTAGAATTACCCTCCATCACTACGGCAGTATTCGTGGTCACAATCAGCCTCTACCATTCAGACAACAGCGGGGCATCCTCTGCACTACACCACTCCAGCTCGCTGTTTTTTACTTTTCTACATCTGCTAACTAGTAATGAGTGAGCAATACCATACTCGGGTGTTCGGTACTCGTAACGAATAGTGATGAGCGGGCACTACCATGCTCTGGTGTTCGGTACTCGAAACGAATAGTGATGAGAGGGCACTACCATCATGCTCAGGGGTTCGGTACTGGTAACTAGTGATGAGCGGGCACTACCATGCTCAGGGACTCGGTACTGGTAACTAGTGATGACAGGGCACTACCATGCTCAAGTGCTCATAACTAGTGATGAGTGGGCACTACCATGCTCAGGGGCTCGGTACTCGTAACGAATAGTGATGAGCGGGCACTACCATGCTCAGGTGCTCGGTACTGGTAATTAGTGATGACAGGGCACTACCATGCTCAAGTGCTCATAACTAGTGATGAGTGGGCACTACCTTGCTTGGGGGCTCTGTACTTGTAACGAATAGTGATGAGTGAGCACTAGCATGCTCGGTACTGGTAACTAGTGATCAGTGGGCACTACCATGCTCGGGTGCTCGGTACTCATAACAAATAATGATGAGCGAGCACTACCATGCTCAGGTTCTCGGTACTCATAACGAATAGTGACAAGAGGGCACTACAATGCTCAAGTGCTTGTTACTCGTAACTAGTGATGAGTGAGCACTACCTTGCTTGGCGGCTCTGTACTTGTAACGAATAGTGATGAGAGGGCACTACCATGCTCAGGGGCTCGGTACTCGTAACTAGCCATCGGACTCTTGGACGAACTCGACTCATATACGGCGTATAAGGGAAGTTAATGGGGAACTAGAGAATTTTCCAGAATACTCTGTTAGAATAGTCGAACTATGGAAGAGACCGTGATGGCAGACACTAACAGCTTTTATAAAAGGGCTGGCTGATTTCCTGAAGGTTGTAGATAATACAGTGACAAATAATGTATAATGGTGGAGAATGGTTGAACTTGATGCACCCAAGTCTTTTTTCAACCTATGTAACCCGACATATGCAGGTAAATGGAATTTTTTTAAAATGTCCGGCTCCTTTTAGATAGCTTTGTATTAATTCTGGCAGGTTTCTCCTGATTGCCAGCCCTCACATTATATAAAACGCTGTCCTGATGGCTGATGATCAGTGCTCTGGGAGTCTGAGACGTGGCCCGGGCCGAGCCATCACAGAGCAGAGGCCAGTGTCTGTCATAGCCAGAAACACACTTCTGTACGTAGATGGCCCTTAAAGGGTTATACACAATCATAAACGATTGCATTGGGCTTGGTAAAACAATTGCAGTTTACTTGCGGTTTATCCTGTCCATTCCCAGGAATGGAGGGTTGTTGTTTTTCAGTATTTGCTGTGTACTACTCATTGGGTGGGCGACAGAAGTGGCCGGTCTCCATGGTGCAGCGCTTACAAGCTATTTCCAATTGGGCTTGTAATCGCTGCTCTGAAGCTGGCTGGATCACCGGATCTGGCAGCCTCAGTCACCCTGTGATCCTCCAATGCTGGAGGCAAAACTGCCTCCGCCTGCAACATGTGAGATAACACTGATCAGGCCAGTGGCACAACAATACCGTTGGTCCAACTTGTCAAGCAAGAGAGCACCCTTCATCCCTCCCCAAATAAAAAGCCAGGAGGCAGGGGAGCCGCGCACCCCTCTTTTATTGCAGGTTGGAGGGTTGCTTTAAGTTTCCAGCGGCTCACTACTACAAAAAGGATTTATATAATCTCTTGTATGTTTATGCATTGGAGATTCTGAGAAATTTACATTCGTGGAGGATAGAAACAAGTTTTGCTTTTTATGGTCTTCAAAGAGGAAAAACAAACATGAAACTACTACAATCTATAACAGCCATCAGCCACTAGTGGTTTCACTACTGTCCAGCATGGCAGCATCATGTTGTGGGGTGGTTTTGCTGCGGAGGGACTGGAGCACGTCACCAAATAGATGGCATCATGAGGAAAGAAGACTATGTGGTAATACTGAAGCAACAGCTCAAGACATCAGCCAGAAACTTAAAGCTTGGGCAGAAATGGGTCTTCCAAGTGGACAATGACCCAAAGCATATTGCCAAAGTGGTTACAAAGTGGCTTAAGGATAACAAAGTCAATGTTTTGGAGTGGCCATCACAACGCCCTGATCTCAATCCTATTGAAAATTTATCGGCAAAGTTGAAAGGGCCGGTGCAAGCAAAGTGACCTACAAACATGGCTGAGCTACACCAGTCCTGTCAGGAGGAATGGGCCCAAACTCCTACCAACTATTGTGAGAAACGTGTAGAAGGATATCCAACATGTTTGACCCAAGTCATACAGTGTAAGGGCAATGGTAACAAATACTAATGAAATGGAGGGAAACTTTTGACTTTGCAGAAAGTAATAAAAATGCCTTAAAACATTCTCTCTCTCTCTCTCATTGTTCTGGCATTTGGCAAATATAAATATGGTAATTTTGGTTCCCAATTGACCTAAAACGGGAAAGGTTTATTCTGATTTCATGTCAGATAGTGGGAAAAACATGCTGATGTTTCTTTTTAGAGAGTGGAGGGAAACTAAGGCTATGTTCACATCATGCAGCATCTTTTTTGTCATTGCATCTTGAGTGCATCTTAAAATGCATCAAAAACGTAATGCGTTTTTTACGCGTTTTACCCAATGCGTTTTTTTTAAGTCAAATCTATTGACTGGAAGGGCTCATAAACGTGGTAAAAACACAAAAAGAATTGGCATGCTGCATCTTGAAAAACACAGTCAAGATGCAGCCTACAAAAGATGCCCAGTGCGGACAAGAAAATGAAAATCTCATAGACTTTGCTGGGGGAAGGAATTGCATGCATTTTGGTGCATCTGTGAGACCTCAAAAATGCACCAAAAACGCAGCAAAAGATGCCCTGTGTGAACTTAGCCTAAGGGTTTCACCAATATATCAGAGTTGTCCCCATCTGTGGATGGAGTGTGATCAGCTTCTGTATGAAGGCTGGAGGCCCATGTGCCAAATCCAAGTATACATGGGATAGGGATATACAAAAAATATAGGGCATATGGCTCTGACATGCCAATTCTAACTTGGACGATGGCACGTTGGTAGCTGGTAGATCGCAATGACTGGTGGATATTATCCCTTCAAGGAGCTTTCCCGCTAAACACAGTTATCACCCATCTACAGGACACCTGCATGCTCCAGTCAAAGAACTTTTAGACCCCTGGTCTTCTGATAAATGAGGGTCTTAGTGGAGGAGCCCCCAGCAATCACTCTACCCTGTAAGAACATGATAAGCAGATCTGATCAGAAAATTCTGTGTCCACCTTGAGATTGCGCTGTGACTATGTGGGGGCACAATGTGACGTCACGAAGGTGTCTTGATGCTTCCACACTGCTAAAAAAAAAAAAAAAAAAGTCCGAGGCACCAGGAAGGTGTGTGGCGCAGCACCCATTTTTATTTGCTTTAAAAAGAACAGTCGCCCCGCTCTGCAGATCACTACCTGTGACGCCAGGTACATTTTGGCAGAACATACCACCGGTGATAATAGAGCTGCCAACTGTACTCTGCCAAGAAAAAAGTGAAGAGCAAAACAAAAATTGTGCAAAGTGGCAGAAATCACCAGTGTATGGTATAAGACTTTACCCAGCAGTTTTCCTTTACAATTACAAAAAGCTCCCAATGGAAATACTGAAAAAACACCAAATTATAATAAAAAAAAAAAAAATCAGAAATACACTACAGTTTAAAAGTTAGGGTAAGTTAACCTAACAGTCGTGCTGCGGTGGAATTGGGTCACGGAGGCGTCTCTGTTGTCCGGTGCCGGCGCCTCCTCTTTCGGCCATCTTCGTCCTCCTTCTGAATACAGTGTGCATGACGCGTCTACGTCATACACTCGCCAGTCCTGCGCAGGCGCACTACAATACTTTGATCTGCCCTGCTCAGGACCTCAATGCCAGCGAGTGTGGATGACGTCGGACACGTCAGCACCGCGGCTTCAGAAGAAGGAGGACGAAGATGGCCGAAAGAGGCGGTGCTGGACAGCGGAGACGCCTCCGTGACCCAATTCCACTGCAGCGCGACCGTTAGGTAAGTATTATAAAGTGGTTTTTATGTAGTCACAGCAACCTGGGCTCTTATATACAGCATGTTAGAATGCTGTATATAAGAGCCCTGTGGTGGTGACCGCAGCTTATAGCCAAAAAAAAGTGGTGACAGGTTGCCTTTAAAGCACAGAGAGCATCATGAAGACCAAGGAACACAACAGGTAGGTCCGTGATAATGTTGAGGAGAAGTTTAAAGCCGGATTTGGGTACAAAAAGATTTCCACAACTTTAAACACATCCCAAGGAGCACTGTGCAAGCGATCATATTGAAATGGAAGGCATATCATACCACTGCACATCTTCCAACACCCGGCCGTCCCGGAAAAATTTCATCTCAAAGAGAAGACTGATCAGAGATGCAGCCAAGAGGCCTATGATCACTCTGGATGAACTGCAGAGATCTTCAGCTGAGGTGGGAGAGTCTGTCCATAGGACAACAATCAGTCATACACTGTACAAATCTGGCCTTTATGGAAAAGTGGTAAGAAGAAAGCCACTTCTCAAAGATATCCATAAAAAGTGTTGTTTAAAGTTCGCCATAAGCCACCTGGGAGACACCAAACATGTGGAAGAAGGTCCTTTCGTCAGATGAAGCCAAAATCGAACTTTTTGGGCACAATGCAAAATACTGTTTGGCGTAAAAGCAACACAGCTCATCACCCTGAACACACCATCCCCACTGTCAAAAATGGTGGTGGCAGCATTATGGTTTGGGCCTGCTTTTCTTCAGCAGGGACAGGGAAGAGGGTTAAAATTGATGGGAAGATGGATGGAGCCAAATGCAGGACCATTCTTGAAGAAAACCTGTTGGAGTCTGCAAAAGACCTGAGACTGGGACGGAGATTTGTCTTCCAACAAGACAATGATCCCAAACAAAGCAAAATCTACAGTGGAATGGTTCACAAATAAACGTATCCAGGTGTTTGACTTGGCCATTCTAAGTCCAGACCTGAATCCAATCGAGAATCTGTAGAAAGAGCTGAAAACTGCTGTTCACAAACGCTCTCCATCCAACCTCACTCAGCTCCAGCTGTTTGCAAAGGAAGAATGGGCAAGAATTTCAGTCTCTCAATGTGCAAAACTGATAGCGACATACCCCAAGCGACTTGCAGCTGTAATCACGGCAAAAGGTGGCGCTACAAAGTATTAACTCAAAGGGGCTGAATAATATTGCACGTCCCAATTTTCAGTTTATTATTTTTTATAAAAATTTAAAATAAGCAATAAATTTCGTTCAACTTCACAATTGTGTCCCACTTGTTGTTGATTCTTCACCATAACATTAAAATTTGTATCTTTATAAAGCATGAAATGTGGGAAAAGGTTGAAAAATTCAAGGGGGCCGAATACTTTTGCAAGGCACTGTAAATATGTATATATACATACATATACACACACATATATATTATATATATATATATATATATATATATATATATATATATATATATATATATATATATATATATATATATATATATATATATATACAAACACACACACACACACACACACACACACACACACACGCTTAGATCTAGGTTTATATTACCCATTGATTTGACACTATGCAAGATGGACATACCTCTTGTCATTTATATACACTACAGTTCAAAAGTTTAGGATCACTTAGATATTTCCTTATTTTTTAAAGAAATGCATTTTGTTTCAATGAAGATAACATTTAATTAAAACAGAAATACACTCTATACATTGGTAATGTGGTAAATGACTATTCTAGCTGCAAACATATGGTTTTTAATGCAATATCTACATAGGTGTATAGAGGCCCATTTCCAACATCCACCACTCCAGTGTTCTAATGGTACATGGTGTTTGCTAAGGCTGGAGTCACACTTGTGAGTGACTCAGCGAGTCTCGCATCGGCATCACCCCGGCACGGTCGCACACTCTTTGGACAGGAGTGTCTCAGCTGCATAAAAATACATGCAGCCAATCCGCTCCTGTGAGGAGAGTGTGCGGCCGTGATGCCAATGCAAGACTCGCCTAGTCACTTACAACTGTGAAGCCAGCCTGTGTTAGAAGGCTAATGCATGTTTAGAAATCCCTTAAACCCTTGTGCAAGTATATTAGCACAACTGAAAACAGTTTTGCCGATTAGAGAAGCTATAAAACTGACCTTCCTTTGAGCTAGTTGAGAATCTGGAGCATTACATTTGTTGTTTCCATTAACCGCTCAAAATGGCTCAGGGCAGAGTGGCAAAGAAAAAAACATATCTGAGACTGGCTAATAAAAGGAAAAAAATAATATGGGCAAAAGAACACAGACAATGGACAGAGGAAGATTGGAAATATGTGTTATGGACAGATGAATCGAAGTTTGAGGTGTTTGAATCACACAGAAGAACATTTGTGAGACGCAGAACATCTGAAAAGATGCTGGAAGAGTGCCTGACGCCATCTGTCAAGCATGGTGGAGGTACTGTGATGGTCTGGGGTTACTTTGGTGCTGGTAAAGTGGGAGGTTTGTACAACGTAAAAGGGATTTTGAATAAGGAAGGCTATCACTCCATTTTGCAATGCCATGCCGTACTCTGTGGACAGCGCTTGATTGGAGTAAATTTCTTCCTACAACAGGACAATGACCCAAAGCACACCTCAAAATTATGCATTAACTATTTAGGGAAGAAGCAGGCAGCTGGTATTCTATCTGTAATGGAGTGGCCGCCCAGTCACCAGTTCTCAACCCTATTGAGCTGTTGTGGGAGTAGCTTGACCGTATGGTATGCAAAAAGTGCCCATCCAGCCAATCCAACTTGTGGGAGGAGGAGAGGGGAAGCATGGGGGTGAAATATCTCCAGATTACCTCCACAAATTACCGTATTTTTCGGAATATAAGACGCACCGGACCATAAGACGCACCCTGGTTTTAGAGGAGGAA
This sequence comes from Anomaloglossus baeobatrachus, assembly GCF_048569485.1. Classification (NCBI taxonomy): domain Eukaryota; kingdom Metazoa; phylum Chordata; class Amphibia; order Anura; family Aromobatidae; genus Anomaloglossus; species Anomaloglossus baeobatrachus. The sequence goes on along the minus strand of NC_134354.1, from coordinate 97,149,711 downwards.
AATAGGGAAAAAAATTTAAGCAAAAACTGTGGTCATGACACACTGTTATGGGACGAGGATCTGCTGCTGACACTATTATGGGGGTAATGTCCCCAAATTCTCTGCTAAGGTACCCCATCCTGGTATATGCCCTCATCCTGCTATATACCCCCATCCTGGAATATGCCCACATCCTGCTATATACCCCCATCCTGGAATATGCCCTCATCCTGCTATATACTGCCGTGCTCCTATATGGCCCCGTGCTCCTATATGGCCCCGTGCTCCTATATGGCCCCGTGCTCCTATATGGCCCCGTGCTCCTATATGGCATGTATCCTGTATCACACAAAAAACAAAATGTTTATGCTCACCTTTCCTCGCTCCATGCAGCATCGCTCCTCCCCCTATCTGTGGCGGCAGCAGCACCGCTTACCAGCGTGGAGCGATCACCGGTCACTTCCGTGCAGCACCGTGATCTCCTCCAGTCTGCCGGTCAGCTGACCTGCGTGACTAGCGACGCACAGCGATGACGTCATCGCTGTGCTCACTGCTTTCTACACAGATCAGCTGACTGGCAGACTGGAGGAGATCACGGTGCTGCATGGAAGTGTCCGGTGAGTATGCCGTACTGCTCCCCGCGCTGGTGATGATGCGCGGGGGGCAGTGAATACAGCCGCACATGATCACTCCAGGCTGTAGTTGCCAGAGGTTATCACGGCTGGCTGTTAATTATGCGCGCACCCCCCCGCCCATCACTCCGCCCACATGTCAGTGACGGCTTCAGCGCTGAGAGATGGGCGGGAGGATGGGCGTGCATATGAAATGAGCGGGCCCACGTGGTCACGGCAGGCTGCTGCAGCCTGCTCGTGCCCCCGATGGCCCGCTCCACCGCAGCACCCTCATTCCCGGCTGCAGCCATATAGTCAGACCATAAGACGCACCCCCAACTTTCCCTCAACATTTGGGGGGAAAAAAGTGCGTCTTATGGTCCGAAAAATACGGTAACATCTAGAATGCCAAAGGTCTGCAAAGCTGGAATTGCTGCAAAGGATCAATCTGTGACGAAAGCAAAGTGTGAAGGAGAAAATTATATCAAGTAAAAATCATTATTTCTAACCTCGTCAATGTCTGGACTGTATGTTCTATTCATTATGCAACTCATTTCATAAATAAAAGTATGATTTTTCATGGAAAAGACAAAAATTGTCTGTGTGACCCCAAACCTTTGAACTCTAGTGTATATATAAAATTTTATTGAGATACTATTAAATATTAGATCAGACGTCACTTTCAAGTAGGAATTGGTGGACATGAGAAAAATAGTAGAATGAATCCACACATTGGTGTTCAAATGGATTACATCCGTAACCTAGAAGAAAGTGCACCACTTACTCAAGGCAAGTTTCGCATATGGCTTTCTCAAGGGATGCTTAATCAGAGGTCGCAATAACTCTTATACAAGCATTACACACTTCTGTACAGGCTGCTTTACACTAAAAATCTCATATTACTACACGCGAGACTTCTCCTGCACCCAGACTGGTATTTACATCAGGCCGGCCGATTTCCATACCAGTGTGGAAATCCCGCGCATACATCTATCATCACAGCGATTCAGCGAGACATAAGAACTGACGAAAAGCAAACAAGACATAAGCTAAATAAAAAAAAAGGCTTTTTCCATCCAGATGTCAGCAGGGTCACTACATGCAACTTTTTCAAGTGTTCAGTAAAACATGATCTGCTCACACGGTGTCACACTCCAAGGTGACACACGACTGTAGAAACCGGATTAGTTGCTTTACAGTGTGGATGTTGGGAAAGGGCAATATTCAGGTCAAGTCTAATGGTACCTTCATACTTAGCGATGCAGCAGCGATCCGACCAGCGATCTGACCTGGTCAGGATCGCTGCTGCATCGCTACATGGTCGCTGGTGAGCTGTCAAACAGGCAGATCTCACCAGCGACCAGTGAACAGCCCCCAGCCAGCAGCGACGTGCAAGCGACGCTGCGCTTGCACGGAGCCGCCGTCTGGAAGCTGCGGAGACTGGTAACTAAGGTAAACATCGGGTATGGTTACCCGATGTTTACATTAGTTACCAGCGCACACCGCTTAGCTGTGTGTGCAGGGAGCAGGGAGCCGCGCACACTGAGCGCTGGCTCCTTGCTCTCCTAGCTACAGTACACATCGGGTTAATTAACCCGATGTGTACAGCAGCTACATGTGCAGAGAGCCGGAGCCGGCAGCACAGGCAGCGTGAGAGCTGCAGAGGCTGGTAACTAAGGTAAATATCGGGTAACCACCTTGGTTACCCGATGTTTATCTTGGTTACAAGCTTACCTCAGCTGCCAGATGCCGGCTCCTGCTCCCTGCTCGCTTCATTTGTCGCTCTCTCGCTGTCACACACAGTGATCTGTGTGTCACAGCGGGAGAGCGCCTTTGAAGAAAACGAACCAGGGCTGTGTGTAACGAGCAGCGATCTCGCAGCAGGGGCCAGATCGCTGCTCAGTGTCACACACAGCGAGATCGCTAATGAGGTCACTGCTGCGTCACAAAAAGCGTGACTCAGCAGCGATCTCGGCAGCGAGCTCGCTGTGTGTGAAGCACCCCTAAGTCTGCAAACCTTGAATGTGTACACAGCAGAAAGTGAGTCACCCAGACACCACGGCCTGCTGCGCTGCTGGATTTCCTAGTGGTGGATTTCGCAGGGTTGCCCAATGTCCCCATTGCACCACTGTGTGACCTGATTAGCCACCAGCGGTTCAGTGTGACATATCAGATTACAGCACCAGCAATTTCTGCTGCAGATTTCTGACCTCAGATCTCTCAATGTAGAAAGGTGAAACCTGCAGCGAATTGTATAGCAAAATTTGAAGTGGATTTTTCCATTGGCTGTCAACAGACCCTAAGCGCCTGTTCACACAAGATGTATATGCAGTGGATTTGCTGCCCAGTGTGGTAGATATCTAATATATAAAGCTGAATGTGTGTGTGTGTATGTGTGTGTGTGTGTGTGTGTGTGTGGGTGTGTGGGGGTGTGTGTGGGGGTGTGGGGGTGTATGTCCGGGATTGGCACCTGCAGAGTCGCAGCTACAGCCACACAATTTTGCACACTCACACGTCTGGACCCCGAGAGCGTCATAGGCTATGTTTTTAGGGGAAATTGTAACCCCGTGCTTTACAGTTATTCGCCAAAAAACCTGCCTCCATTAAAGCGAATGGAGCTGGGAGCCACAGTGCAGCCAGAACTTCAGAAGAATGCGCAGCCACGCCCTTATATGGAATGTTGGCGTGTCACAATGCAGCCAGGGAAAAAGGCAGACACACACATGGTAAGAAACAGACAGACCGGGTAAGAGAGACACAAAGAGACAAGACACAGGGAAAGAGACAGACAGGGTAAGAGACAGACAGGGTAAGAGACAGACAGGGTAAGAGACAGACAGGGTAAGAGACAGACAGGGTAAGAGACAGACAGGGTAAGAGACAGACAGGGTAAGAGACAGACAGGGTAAGAGACAGACAGGGTAAGAGACAGACAGGGTAAGAGACAGACAGGGTAAGAGACAGACAGGGTAAGAGACAGACAGGGTAAGAGACAGACAGGGTAAGAGACAGACAGGGTAAGAGACAGACAGGGTAAGAGACAGACAGGGTAAGAGACAGACAGGGTAAGAGACAGACAGGGTAAGAGACAGACAGGGTAAGAGACAGACAGGGTAAGAGACAGACAGGGTAAGAGACAGACAGGGTAAGAGACAGACAGGGTAAGAGACAGACAGGGTAAGAGACAGACAGGGTAAGAGACAGACAGGGTAAGAGACAGACAGGGTAAGAGACAGACAGGGTAAGAGACAGACAGGGTAAGAGACAGACAGGGTAAGAGACAGACAGGGTAAGAGACAGACAGGGTAAGAGACAGACAGGGTAAGAGACAGACAGGGTAAGAGACAGACAGGGTAAGAGACAGACAGGGTAAGAGACAGACAGGGTAAGAGACAGACAGGGTAAGAGACAGACAGGGTAAGAGACAGACAGGGTAAGAGACAGACAGGGTAAGAGACAGACAGGGTAAGAGACAGACAGGGTAAGAGACAGACAGGGTAAGAGACAGACAGGGTAAGAGACAGACAGGGTAAGAGACAGACAGGGTAAGAGACAGACAGGGTAAGAGACAGACAGGGTAAGAGACAGACAGGGTAAGAGACAGACAGGGTAAGAGACAGACAGGGTAAGAGACAGACAGGGTAAGAGACAGACAGGGTAAGAGACAGACAGGGTAAGAGACAGACAGGGTAAGAGACAGACAGGGTAAGAGACAGACAGGGTAAGAGACAGACAGGGTAAGAGACAGACAGGGTAAGAGACAGACAGGGTAAGAGACAGACAGGGTAAGAGACAGACAGGGTAAGAGACAGACAGGGTAAGAGACAGACAGGGTAAGAGACAGACAGGGTAAGAGACAGACAGGGTAAGAGACAGACAGGGTAAGAGACAGACAGGGTAAGAGACAGACAGGGTAAGAGACAGACAGGGTAAGAGACAGACAGGGTAAGAGACAGACAGGGTAAGAGACAGACAGGGTAAGAGACAGACAGGGTAAGAGACAGACAGGGTAAGAGACAGACAGGGTAAGAGACAGACAGGGTAAGAGACAGACAGGGTAAGAGACAGACAGGGTAAGAGACAGACAGGGTAAGAGACAGACAGGGTAAGAGACAGACAGGGTAAGAGACAGACAGGGTAAGAGACAGACAGGGTAAGAGACAGACAGGGTAAGAGACAGACAGGGTAAGAGACAGACAGGGTAAGAGACAGACAGGGTAAGAGACAGACAGGGTAAGAGACAGACAGGGTAAGAGACAGACAGGGTAAGAGACAGACTAAAACAGGTAAAGAGACAGACACAGGGAAAGAGACAGAAGGAAAGAGGGAAAGAGACAGACAGGGAAAGAAACAGACAGCGAAAGTGACAGATAGATAGACAGACAGGGAAAGAGATTGAGACAGAGAGACACAGACAGGGAAAGAGATTGAGAGAGAGAGACAAAGATAGAGAGAGAGACAAAGAGATAGAGAGAGAGACAAAGAGATAGAGAGAGAGACAAAGAGATAGAGAGAGAGACAAAGAGATAGAGAGAGAGACAGAGATAAGCTGGGTTTACACACTGCAACATCGCAAAGGACATCGCTGTAACGTCACCGGTTTTGTGACGTAACAGCGACCTCCCTAAGTCTCTGCTAAGTCGCTGGTGAGCAGTCAAACAGGCAAACCTGGCCAACAACGCAACAGCGATCCGGACCTGCAGAGCGACCTAGCTGGTTGTTGGGGACGTTGATAAGCAGCTTTTTGAAAGGGAAGTTGCTAACAAAGTCGCTGCAAAGTCTTCACACACTGAAACTTCATGCTGCACAGCGGGAAACAAAGGACCTAGGAATGGTCCTGAACGATTTGTAACGATTACAACTTCACAGCAGGGGCCGGGTCGCTGATAGGTTTCACACACTGCAACATCGCAAACAACATCGCTATTGCGTCACAAAACCGGTGACGTTACAGCGATGTCGTTTGAGATGTTGCAGTGTGTAAACCCAGCTATAGAGAGAGAGACAAAGAGATAGAGATAGAGAGAGACAAAGAGATAGAGAGAGAGACAGAGAGATAGAGAGAGAGACAGAGAGATATATACAGAGGGGGAGACAGACAGAGAATGGGAGAGAAACAGAGAGACAGTTACCATCCGGGGCAGCGTATATTGTGTGCAGAATAAATTTTTGTTAATACATTCTATTTTGTTAACAACAGTTATTAACCCGGGCGAAGCTGGGTAGTACAGCTAGTAGTTATATAAAACCTCACCCACGAGCTGCCGAGAAAACAGCTGTTCTTATCCACACTAGACTATGCGATCTGCAATGCAAATGGGAGGCCGCCAGCCGATATAACCACGGGATAGGAGCAGCAGAAAGAAACTAATATTCTACAAGCATAGAGATACTAACTGTAAAGGGAGGAACCAATCAAGTCAATAAAGGGAGAAAAAACAAACTGGATCCGGTGTCATGCACTAAATGACGTTGTAAGACGCGGCTGGCTATGGATGGAAACATTTCCGCACGTTATTTAACATCTTGCAACATCTTCATGCTGTTCGCTCCTGACTTGGTGACCTTCCCCATCCCAGTGATGGCTGACAGACTGATCATTAATGTGGATAGAGGAGGATCACGAGCCAAAATCAAAGCCCCAACTCACTGACAGCTTGTTAAAGAAACAGCATCAGACCTATCTATATGACAGGGTAAAGCAAGGGAGGGACATAACGAGCCACAGATCAGAGACATGGCCCCTTTTTGTATGGATCAATGAAACACTATGGGGCTGTGTGCAGTCAGAGAACAAACACGGACAGCACAGGGATAAATGAATGCAGCCTTAGAAGACAACATGGTCCAAGCTGGTCGCAGACAGGTAAACCTTCACCTATTGCACTGGTTTTGTCACGCTGTGACTCTACGATAGCGAAGAACAAGGGGCTCCTATGCTGTCCCCTCATGCTAGAGGACCTAGAGTATCCCTGTCCTCTGGATAAACCTTGATGGTGAAGATGCCGGAGTCCAAAGCCTTACTATACTCCTGAGTAAAGCTAAACTGTTCTCCCCTCCCACAGTGAAGGAAGGGGCAGGAGTGTGATGGAAAAACACATTCAGACACACTGCACACTCAAGAATTAACAGTAAGAACCTAAAGTGAAAAGAAGGCAGCAAAAAAAAGACAATAAGGGTTAACACCACAAACGCACACAACAATAATATATCAGTCACCAGTAAGCATGGATAAATCCATCTCTCCAGGCCAGTATAGTCGAGCTATAGCTGGCACTAATGCAAGAGTCCAGCCTGCATATACGGAAGGTGAGTGATTATGACTGGCTCTCTCTTAGCATGTGACCAAAGAAGATTAACAAGCAGACCAGCAGAGATTAAAGGGAACCTGTCAGGTCAAAAAAGCGTTATAACCTACAAGCAGGAGCATGTGTGAGCTAGTAACCCCTTCCTACCCATCCCTGTGTTGTAAAAATGTGTAACATGAAAGTAATAAAATACGTTTTATTACTGACATATTCGCTATGTAAATGAGCAGGGGCTGTAGCCCTATGGGCGTCGCATTGCCCTGTGGGCGTTTGCATGCTTTCCATAGCATCACACCCCTGTGGGCGTGATAGCATGGATTTACATGAGCGACCTCACGTCTGCTCCTTCAGAATCCCGCGCGTGTGCGCCCTTACCATTCTCGCTGCCTTCTCATCCTAGTGTTTACTTTGTTCAGACGCGAGCTGCGCATGACTAGAACTGCAGGAGTCCTCTGAGCATGCGCAGAGCGCGTCTGAAGACGGGCAGCAAACACCAGGATGAGAAGACGGCAGGAATGGTAAGCGCGCACGATTCTGAAAGAGCAGACGTGAGGTCGTTCATTTAACGCGATGGTATCACGAGAGGAGAGAGAACTTTTTTTGTGACCAAAAGTGAATTTACACAATGAAAAAAAACTGATCCGTCGCCCGATTCCGTCATTTGATGGATGACTACGGATCCGGCGCCCATAGGTTTCCATTGTAAAAAAGAGACGGACGGCGCCGAATCCGTCGCCTTCCGTTTTTTTTGCCGTTCCCAAAAAACATTTCTTTGGACGTTGCTTCCGGCGGCCACACAGACAATTTTTGAAGGATCCGTCAAACGACGGATGAAATGTGAGGCCATGCGTCACAATCCAGCGCTAACACATGTCTAAAAGGAAAAAACGGATCAGGAAGCGGATCCGTTTTTTTTCCAATTTGCCGGATTGCGCCTGATGGCAAAAACTGATGTGCGAAAGAGGCCTAAGCAGAGCCTTATAGTCTCCCTTCCATCCTGTCTCCTATTGTGACAAATCCTGGATGAAATGTAAAAAGAATTATTCTGAATCTGGAGATCTGCCAAGCACCCCTTCTCACAAACCTCCGTCCTGTCTCGGGCCGTAATCCGAGTGTATGCAGAAGGAGCTTTCCCACACTTATATGTTGGAAACAGATCAGAGCCACTGAAGCCGGCCATACACATTAGATAACTGTTGGCCACAGCATCGTTCAGCTGACAGCTCTCCCCTGACGCCCCCGTGCACAGGAACGCTCGCTGATCACGCCTATGTTTTCTATGTGGAGAGTGGAGTAGGAGGCCATCACACTCCTCGGCTTATCTGCCTGCAGAACAAAAGGATGCGGGGAGTGACTGCAAGCCGCCCGATCATTACCTGCCCCGATATATTCTGTACGAACAAGTCTGGAGGCCTACAAGTAACAAAGATCCAGTGGGCCGACAGCTCTCCAGTAGGACGACAGCCACTTGTAAGGGCAATTAGTGAATCAACTGATCAGATATCATTCATCGGCCCTGATGTTTCTCCTTTCTCACAATGTACTTAAAAGAGAGCCCAGACCATAGACATCAATGGCATCGCACCCACATGCCACACAACTGAATTTTAGGGGGTGCTAAATTTGGACCCTAGACTGAATTTTTATGAGGCCTCAGAGGTGGGAACAAGAACCTTTCAAACACTTATCCTATGGATATGATGCATTTCTATGGTCTGAATGACCCTTATATGTGGACAAGTCAGAATATTAAAATCCACGTCTGATGTGGGTGCAGAAAATTCCCAGTTAACGGGCGGCCACGGAGGAAAATTCCCTGCTGCCCACCCTGGAGCCTTGCAATCTACAGTTTGGGTAGACGAATACACTAGCCTGCCTAGAAACTACAGGTATGCGAGTCCACGCCTGAGTCACCCCGACAGTCCACGCCTGAGTCACCCCGACAGTCCACGCCTGAGTCACCCCGACAGTCCACGCCTGAGTCACCCCGACAGTCCACGCCTGAGTCACCCCGACAGTCCACGCCTGAGTCACCCCGACAGTCCACGCCTGAGTCACCCCGACAGTCCACGCCTGAGTCACCCCGACAGTCCACGCCTGAGTCACCCCGACAGTCCACGCCTGAGTCACCCCGACAGTCCACGCCTGAGTCACCCCTGTTCTGATCACAGACATCAGAGCAGAGAGCAAAAATCTGAAGTTTCCACAGATCCTGATGCTGCCATAAGTCGGCGATGCCTGTAAAAATCTCCTTGTGACAGGCCCAAGAAAGAACGAGTCTTAAAGGGAACCTGTCACCAGATTTTTCCCTATGAAACGAATCACCTTCTGCAGCTCCTGGGCTGCATTCTATGAAGGTGCACCTTGGCCCCGACTCCCCTTTTAGACCCCAAAAATAACTTTATAAAACTTGGCCCTTAGGTATGCTAATTACTTTTGTGGGCCACAGGGGCTGGCTCATTTTCTGCTCTGTTTCCCCCCTCCTGCCTCTGATCGCCGGCCTCATTCCTTGATTGACGGGATGACGCCCTCAGTCATCCTCCTCATCGCATTTTCAAATCTCGCGCCTGTGCAGTTAGGTCTGCTCGCGCAGGCGCAGTTCACTCTGCCATATCTTGGGCAGAGCGCCGGTGATCTAAATGCGCAGGCGCGAGATTATGGGCGGGTACTAGTATGACGCTGGTAAGGTCATGCACAGCAAACACCTCACCAGCGTCATCCTAGTACCTTGCCAGCCCCTGTGGCCCACAAAAGGTAATTAGCATACCTAAGGGCCAAGTTTTATAACGTTATTTTTGGGGTATAAAAGGGGAGTCAGGGCCAAGGTGCACCTTCCTAGAATGCAGCCCAGGAGCTGCAGAAAGTGATTCTTTTCGTTTCATAGGGAAAAATCTCGTGACAGGTTCCCTTTAAAGAAAATTTTGTGGTCAATGGCCATGAGGAAGGTCGGTTTCGGCAGCGTGGCCAGCCACAGTACGTGATCTGTGATAATAAAAAAAAAAAAAAAGGCTGATAAAAATAAGTTGATACTATCAGCTTGGTTCAGAGAGAAAAATGAAAAATTCTCTCTCCCATCTGAGCGCACGCCAGCCTCTCGGCCCAGCGCACGCCAGCCTCTCGGCCCAGCGCACGGCAGCCTCTCGGCCCAGCGCACGGCAGCCTCTCGGCCCAGCGCACGCCAGCCTCTCGGCCCAGCGCACGCCAGCCTCTCGGCCCAGCCAGCCTCTCATCAATGTACCAGCCGTAGTGGCCCTTGTTATCTGTGCTACTGTGAAAAAACTGGACGCCTGTGTGGTTCACACGGCCCATATAAAAACACGGACATGTTTATATCCCCATAGGTTATAATGGGTATGGTATTTGTGAGAAAATTCCCACACGTACCAGAAACAAGAACGTGTAAAGGAGGCCTGACATAAGACGTCTACAAAATCGCTCAGGTAATGGTAAGATAGTGAGAACATTATCAATTCCATTTCCCCGCAATTTTTCCTGAGAAAGTTTTTTGGGGACGGCTTTGATATTGTTGCATTTATCTAGAAAACGGCTCCAAACCACACTGTCCGCAAATGATTAGCTAACGTTATCAACCCCTCAGGCCAATCTCACACTATCTTCCACCGTTTCATTTCTCTATTTCGAAGACCATATGTCTGAAAAAAAATAAAACCATCTGTTCTCTGACGGATAAAAACAGCGAGATATACAGGTGGCCATTTGGTTTCTATTCGGTCAGATGTCAGAAATGACAGAACTTGGATTGGAGTCCACTGACAAAAGAGATGAGGTGAAGAGACCTGCGGCCTGCGCTGAGGTACTACTGGGGCTGGAGCCTCACGTCTGTGTCAGCAATAGTTTTTTTAGCGGAAGTACGGATCCTGCTTTGACAGCAAATAACGTATGCAAACGCATATGTTATTTGTGAGAGAGAGAGAGAGAGAGAGAGAGAGAGAGAGATAGAGAGAGAGAGATTTGCATGCCCGGCCATGCAAAGTGCTTTCTGGCCATGCTCAGTATAAAAGCAGGATCCTGTCTATCAGCACGCCAGCGTTCACCTGCGTTTGCGTGCGTTATAGTCAGGATCCAGCAATTTGCAGTCCTTGGACGGAGCTCAAAAACGCTACATGTTGCGTTTTTGAAAGATGTTAAAATAACGCAAAAGGACGGATCCTGCGTCTAACGGACGCAAACGCATGCGAACGCAGGTGGACGCGAGTCCATTGAAAATGCATTGAAGTAAAAACGGATTTGCACAGGATCCGTACTTCCGTTAAAATAACGTTTTCAACGGATGTTAAAAAGACGTAGTGTGAAACCAGCCTAAGTTCACATTTCCGTTGTTTTGCATCAGTCACATGCGTCGTTTGACGCATGTGACTGATGCGCTGTACAACAGATGACAAAGAACAGCTTTGTCGGACTCCGTTGTGTGCAGGGGGTGGAGTTTGGGGTGGGTGGAGCCGAGCGGGGCCGTGGCACTGAGGACATCAGTGCCGCTGGGACTGCAGGACTGGGGACAGGTGTGTGTGTGTGTGTGTGTGTGTGTGTGTGTGTGTACATGCTGAGTGCGGGAGGGGGCGAAGCCGATCGGGGAAGTGTCGGGCTCCCTGCACAGCCAGCGTAAACATCGGATATAAACAAAGAACTTTTATCTTGGTTACCAGCGTACACCGCTTAGCGCTGGCTCCCTGCACACGTAACCAGTGTAAATATCGGGTAACTAACCAAAGCGCATTGCTTAGTAACCCGATGTGTATCCTGGTTACGTGTGCAGGGAGCCAGAGAGCGCATGCGCAGTGAAATGCTACGGATCACGCTGCTCAAAATACGTTACATGCTGCGTTCCTCCAGCACGGCGGTCAGTCATTCCACGACTGATCACTCGGGCAAAAGGGGGCAACGCAGCATCATCAGTCACAATCCGCCGCTCATACAAGTCTATGGCAACAACAGAATCCACCAAACGGATTCCGCTGTTCACCAGAACCGCGGATTGTGACTGATACAATTTAACGAAAGTGTGAACCTAGCCTATGTCACTGAGCCTGCATGTGGGAAGGGGGCCATTACAGCTCTCCCATTACTAAACTAGAACCAGAGGAAGAACTACAAGTCCCAACAAGTCTTCCAGACATTGCAGATCCAAATATGTTACCTGGAATCGGGTCACTGGTTACCAGTGGTATGATCAGACGCCTATTATGTCTGGTATCACAGTGTAGACTTAGTCCTGGTGCATTACATGATACATTAAGGCTGTGTGCGCACGTGTGCATTTTTCCTGCGTTTTGGCTGTGTTTCAAACTGAAGCATCTCATTGTCAAAATGCATGCGTTGTGCTTCCCCAGCAAAGTCTATGAGATGTCAGCCAATTCCATGCGCACGTTGCTTTTTGAATGCATTTTGGATGCCAAATATTTGACAAAAACTATGCATTTCAAAAAGCAGCATGTCACTTCTTTTGTGCGTTTTGGTTGCATTTTCCACCCACTCTCTCTCTGTCTGTGGGAGTGCACTGTCAAAAATGCATCCAGAACGCATCCAAAAACACAGCGTTTTGAATTCATTTTTTTAGTCACACGCAGTGTTTACTGCTGTCAAAATACTGCATTTTGTCAGAACGCACACGTGCAGACATATCCTAAAGGGTGCTTTTCGAGCGCAATAGCACCCGCCTCTGTCGCTCGTGCGACAATTGGTGCTCGCTGCCGTAGCGAACATTATCGCTACGGCAGCGTCACACGCACATACCTTGTCAGCGACGTCGCTGTGACCGCCGAGCAATCCCTCCCTTAAGGGGAAGGTGTGTACGGCGTCATAGCGACGTCACTACGGCGTCATTAAGCGGCCGGCCAATAGAAGCGGAGGGGCGGTGATGAGCGGGACATAACATCCCGCCCACCTCCTTCCTTCCGCATTGCCGGTGGACACAGGTAAGGAGATGTTCGTCGCTCCTGCGGTGTCACACATAGCGATGTGTGCTGCCGCAGGAACGACAAACAACATCGTAGCGGTGGCAGCAGCGATATTAAGGAAATGAGCGACGTGTCAACGATCAACGTTTTTGAACAATTTTGTGCTCGTTGATCGTCGCTCCTTGGTGTCACACACTGCGATGTCGCTACTGGTGCCGGATGTGCGTCACTAACAACGTGACCCCGACGATATATCGGTAGCGATGTCGCAGCGTGTAAAGTACCCTTAAAGCCATCAAGACTGGCAGTTGTCATCCAAGTCTCGATGATGGGGACGTGCTGGAGTAAGACATTTCTGATTCCTTAAAGGGGTTATCCAGAACTTTTATCAATTGTGTTTAACACTAGAAGTCCCAGAGAGGGGTCATTTAACATTTCTACCTTTGGAAACCAAAGAGCTCGAAATTTCTGGGACGTCTAGTGTTAAGGGGCTAAGTATCACCTGCCTGTTCTGCCCAGGGACCGTCTCAGCTGGATTAAAGGGAACCTGTCACCAGATTTGGTGACTATAAGCTGTGGCCACCATCACTGAGCTCTCATATACAGCAATCCAGAATACTGTATATAAGAGTCCAGGCCGCTCTGTATAATGTAAAAATCACTTTAATAATAGTCACCTAGGGAGCGGTCCGGTCCGATGGGTGTTGCTCTCCGGTCCGGCGCCTCCCCTCTGCTGCGATCTCTGTCCCCCTCCTTCCCGGCCCCAGTGTGGATGACGAGTCTACATCATCCACACAGGCCGACACTGCGGTCTTGATTAGGGGCACTTTGATCTGCCCTGCTGAGGGCATATTAAAGTACTGTAATGCGCAGGCACAAGGAAAGGTTAAAGACCGCCCCCGTGGATGCGTACTACAGTACTTTGATATGCACTGAGAAGAGCAGATCAACGTGACCCTGGGTAGGACCTCAATGCCAGCTAATGTGCATGACGTAGGACGCATTATCTACACGAGCCTCAGAAGAAGGAGGACAGAGATCGCAACAGAGGATGCGCCGGACCGGAGAGCTGCGACACCCATCGGAACCGACCGCCCCAGGTGAGTGTTATAGCAGTGTTTTTTACGTTATACAGCGCGGCCTGGACGCATATATAGTATTCGAGAATGGTGTATATAAGAGCTCAGTTGTGCTGGCCGCAGCTTATAGTCGCCAAATCAGGTGATAGGTTCCCTTTAACCCCTGCCTCTTCATTTCATCTCTTCTGCTCTGTGGTTGACGTCATGCTGATTGACAACCGATTCCTGCAGCTCCCTGCCACCTACCAGACATGGGCACAAACATCTCATCGACAGAGCGATGCGGAAGAGAGGACGCTGAACTGTCGATGTGATGTCGGCAGAAGCTGCAGAATCGCCGGCAGAGATGGGCACCGGGCAGAACAGGCAACTACCTGCCTGTAAGCTCTCCGACATAATAAAAATCCCAAATAACCCATTTAAGAGGAGCACACCTCCTAATGAATCAGGACCGTCAGACAAGTGGCATATGCCTCACCACAAATTTTACTCTAGTCATCAACTGGTGTAAGGAACGCTGCGGCTCGTTATGAATTTAAGAAGTGGGAGAAACCATGTCCCCGTACTAGCACGCTTTTTATTTTAGAATTAGGCAAAGATGGTGTGAGAATGGCAAAAGTCGTAATATTTTAGTGCTGACTTTAATTGCACCAAAACTTTGTGACTTTTTTTTTTAACTTTTTACACTAGAAATCTGTTATACAAGTTTAGATGACTCAGGACCTAAATGTAATAACACAAGAAACTCACAAAATATGTCACTAAGGCTGCTTTCAAACATCAGGTTTTTTTTTTGCATCAGACACAATCCGGCTCAAAAACCTATGCAACGGATGCGGCGAAAAAAAACGGATCCGTTGCATAAGTTTTTCCATGCGGCCCGTCCGTTTTCTGACGGATGCGGCTTGATACTGAGCATGCGCAGTTCAAAAAAACGCATCCGGCGGCCGGATGCGGTTTTTGACGCAGGATGCCGCATCCAGCGTCTATAGGCTTGCATTGTAAATCGCGGCGCATCACGCCGGATACGACGCAATGCGGTTTTTACGCCGCACAAAAAAAACGTGCCGGGCAACATTCCATCCAGCCGCCGCATGGGCTAAATATGCCGCATCTGGCAAAAACCGGACACAACGCAAGGCCATGCAGCACAATACGGCGCTAATGCAAGTCTATGCGGGAAAAACACAACCGGCGGCAAAAAAACACAGTTGCGTTTTTTCTGCAAAGTGCCGTATTGTGCCGCTCAGCAAAAACCAGATGTGTGAAAGCAGCCTAAGTAGGATATTATACCCTATCCATAGCATAGGGATAATGTCCTGATTTACTGGGACCCCCCCACCAATCCTGTGAACAGGGCTCTGAAAAGCCCCATCTGAACACACGGGTGGGTGGTCATTTATGCTTTGGGCGAGTTCACACAAGCATATTATCGGTCCATATGCAATCCTGACATCACACAACCAATGCCCCTCACTGTGCTAGTTCACAGGAGCGTTTTACACATAAACCAATGGTGTGCATGTAAAAAAACGATGAATCACACACGGGTTACCATCAGACATTGTTCATGGAACCATCAACATTTTTAAAGATCGGAAAATGCATTGAATCTTTTATTGTTCATTAAAATAGAACATGAAAAAACAGATATATGGATGAAAAACGGTCTTGAAAAATGAACGATACTACAAATGCTTGTCTGAACCAATCCTCAAAGAGAGCGACGGAGAAAAACCGAGTGAATTGCTCCGGCCGTCTCTCTGACAATGTGTGGACTGGATATTCGCAGGCTCAGCCTTGGCTCCATTCACAATTCAGAGTGGGCTCTTCAATTTTCAGGACTGGTAGTGGTTCCAAAGAATCAGAAAGATGTCTCCTATCCTGTGGATAAGGGGATAATTTCTAAACTTGGCACAATCCCTTTAAGCCCCCCCACACACATTACATAGATGTCGGCCAAATGATGGTTCAGCCAAGTGCTCCTGTGTTCTCTGTAAGGACCGCTGGAGAAGAACAAAAGCATCGGCTGTTGGAAACCCAATATGTCAGACCCATGTCTACGCCGACATCATCAGTCAGGGGAGCAATGGGAAGCCTTTACACTAGGAAGTACAAAGCCAAACGTCAGGCGAAATGGTGTAAAGCCGCCGCCACCACTGTACCCTAAAGCAGAGGAATCATGTTCTTTGGATATGATGGATCAACTTCTCAGTCTGACCACTGTCTTATGGATGAGTTGGAGTTTGGTGAATGCCAGGAAAACGTTACCTGCCTCACAATATTGTGCCAACTGTAAAGGTTGGGGGAGGAAAGATAGTGCTATGAGGTTGTTTTTCAAGGATCGACCTAGGCCCCTTTAAAGGGTATTCCCATATCCAAGATCCTATCTGTGTATGTAGTAGGTATATTAATAACTAGAAGGTGGCCCGATTCTACGCATCGGGTATTCTAGAATTTATGTATTGTGTAGTTAATGTATGATTTTTGTTATATATATATATATATATATATATATATATATATATATATATGTAGATGTTGTTGTGTGTAGTTACCAAGTGTTTGTGTAGGGGCTGTACATGTTCTGGGTGTTGTCTGGGTGTGATGGGGGGTGAGAGCAGTGTTGTTTGTGTGTTGCGTTGTTTGTGGAGCGCTGTGTGTGTAGCGTTGTGTGTGTGTGTTGCGCGGTTTGTGTGTGTGTGGTGTGTTTTGGGGGGGAGGTATGTTTTGTGCAATGTGTGTGTTGTGCGGTATGTGCGTATATTTGTGTGTGCAGCGTTGTCTGTGTGTGGGTGTCTGTGTAGGGCAGTTGTTTGTGGTTCCCAGTGTGTGTGTGTGTGGTGTGTTGTGCAGTGCGCGCGCGCGTGTGTGTGTGTGTGTGTTGGGGGGAGGTGTGCACTTCCCATCGTGCTCCATCCCCCATGCAGCGCACTCCCCATCGTGCTCCATCCCCCATGCAGCGCACTCCCCATCATGCTCCATCTCCCATTCTGCGCACTCCCAAACGTGCTCCATCTCCCATTCTGCGCACTCCCAAACGTGCTCCATCCGCCATGCTGCGCACTCCGAAACGTGCTCCATCCGCCATGCTGCGCACTCCCAAACGTGCTCCATCCGCCATGCTGCGCACTCCCAAACGTGCTCCATCCGCCATGCTGCGCACTCCCAAACGTGCTCCATCCGCCATGCTGCGCACTCCCAAACGTGCTCCATCCCCTATGCTGCGCACCCTCCATCGTGCTCCATCTCCCATCCTGCGCACCCCCAAACGTGCTCCATCCGCCATACTCCGCACTCCCCATCGTGCTCCATCCGCCATACTCCGCACTCCCCATCGTGCTCCATCCCCCATGCAGCGCACTCCCCATCGTGCTCCATCCCCTATGCTGCGCACCCCCCATCGTGCTCCATCTCCCATGCTGCGCACTCCCAAACGTGCTCCATCCCCCATGCTGCGCACTCCCAAACGTGGTCCATCCGAAATGCTGCGCACTCCCAAATGTGCTCCATCCGCCATACTCCGCACTCCCCATCGTGCTGAATCCCCCATGCTGCGCACTCCCAAACGTGCTCCATCCGCCATGCTGCGCACTCCCAAACGTGCTCCATCCGCCATGCTGCGCACTCCCAAACGTGCTCCATCCGCCATGCTGCGCACTCCCAAACGTGCTCCATCCGCCATGCTGCGCACTCCCAAACGTGCTCCATCCGCCATGCTGCGCACTCCCAAACGTGCTCCATCCGCCATGCTGCGCACTTCCAAACGTGCTCCATCCGCCATGCTGCGCACTCCCAAACGTGCTCCATCTGCCATGCTGCGCCAGCATCAGCCTCTCTACCCGCAGCATCAGCCTCTCTGCCCGCAGCATCAGCCTCTCTGCCCCCAGCATCAGCCTCTCTGCCCCTAGCATCAGCCTCTCTGTCCCCAGCATCAGCCTCTCTGTCCCCAGCATCAGCCTCTCTGTCCCCAGCATCAGCCTCTCTGTCCCCAGCATCAGCCTCTCTGTCCCCAGCATCAGCCTCTCTGTCCCCAGCATCAGCCTCTCTGTCCCCAGCATCAGCCTCTCTGTCCCCAGCATCAGCCTCTCTGTCCCCAGCATCAGCCTCTCTGTCCCCAGCATCAGCCTCTCTGTCCCCAGCATCAGCCTCTCTGTCCCCAGCATCAGCCTCTCTGTCCCCAGCATCAGCCTCTCTGTCCCCAGCATCAGCCTCTCTGTCCCCAGCATCAGCCTCTCTGTCCCCAGCATCAGCCTCTCTGTCCCCAGCATCAGCCTCTCTGTCCCCAGCATCAGCCTCTCTTCTCCCAGCATCAGCCTCTCTCATCCCAGCATCAGCCTCTCTGTCCCCAGCATCAGCCTCTCTGTCCCCAGCATCAGCCTCTCTGTCCCCAGCATCAGCCTCTCTGTCCCCAGCATCAGCCTCTCTGTCCCCAGCATCAGCCTCTCCTCTCTGTCCCCAGCATCAGCCTCTCTCCTCCCAGCCTTCCCCAGCATCAGCCTCTCTCCTCCCAGCCTCCCCCAGCATCAGCCTCTCTCCTCCCAGCCTCCCCCAGCATCAGCCTCTCTTCTTCCAGCCTCCCCCAGCATCAGCCTCTCCTTCCAGCTTCCCCCAGCATCAGCCTCCCTCTCCCAGCCTTCCCCAGGATCAGCCTCTCTCCTCCCAGCCTCCGTCCTCCCAGCCTTCCCCAGCATCAGCTTTCCCCTTCCAGCCTCCCTCAGCATCAGCCTTCCCCAGCATCAGCCTCTCTCCTCCCAGCCTCAGCCTCTCTCCTTCCAGCCTCCCCCAGCATCAGCCTCTCTCCTTCCAGCCTCCCTCAGCATCAGCCTCCCCTTCCCAGCCTTCCCCTGGATCAGCCTCTCTCCTCCCAGCCTCCTTCCTCCCAGCCTCCTCCTCCCAGCCTCCTTCAGCATCAGGCTTCCCCTCCCAGTCTCCCCCAGCATCAGCCTCCCCCTCCCAGCCTTCCCCAAGATCAGCCTCTCTGCTCCCAGCCTCCTCCAGCATCAGCCTTCCTCTCCCAGCCTTCCCCAGGATCAGCCTCTCTCCTCCCAGCCTCCGTCCAGCCTTCCCCAAGATCAGCCTCTCTGCTCCCAGCCTCCTCCAGCACGCCGTGCTCCTCTGTCGACACTCACACACACGATCGCATACACTCACACACACCCGATCCCGACACTCACACACACGATCGCATCCACTCACACACACGATCGCATACACTCACACACACGATCGCATACACTCACACACACACGATCGCATACACTCACACACACCCGATCGCATACACTCACACACACAGACACTGACGATATCGCACATACGCGCTCACAGTCACAACATCCGGAGATACCACATGCTTCTGGCCATGTGATCCTCCGTCAGGTCCTGGAAGGTCACAACAGCACAGTATCGAGGCCGAGAAGCAAGGGATATCGCCGGATGCTGTGAGTGTGTGGATGCGATGTGATGTGTGTGTGAGGTGTGTGTGAGGTGTGTGTGAGCTGATGTGTGTGTGTGTGTGCGTGTGGATCTTCCGCCGCTACAGGACCTCGATGCGCTTGTAACCATGCCAACGTATCCCGTCCCCCGCTCGCACGGGAGCCCACACCACTCCCGTGCGAGCGGGGGATGGGGGATGGGGGGGGGGATTACAGTACTCACCCCCCTTAACAGCCGTGTCAGTTCGGGGAATGCGCGGGGGGGGGGGGGGGGGGGGAGAGAGGGGAGGGGGGGGGAGTACAGTACTCACCTCCGTGACAGCCCTGTCAGTTCGGGGAATGCGCGGGGGGAGGTGGGCGGGGCCAGAGCTAACGTGCGTTGCGTGAGGGGGGCGGGGCGTGGCGTGGCCGAATTGCCAATGCCTGCAGGGTGCCGGGGCGAGAGGCCAATCTGTGGGGGGGGCGGAGGCTGGGCGAGCGGCTGGCCAATCCGTGTGGGGGCGCAGCCTGGGCGAGCGGCCAATCGGTGTGGGGGGGCGGGGCCATGGCGAGCCCAGCGGCCAATCAGCTTTGTGTCACCGTAAGGACACAATGTCACCGGAAGGACACAATTTTGAAGCATGACAGACAGACAGACAGACAGAATAAGGCAATTATATATATAGATATTAGCATTAGAAAAGTAGTATAGCTCTCCTGATATAGCCTTATCTCTTGCCTCATGTGCAGGGCATTGTAGGAGCTTTGGTACGCATGATTACCACCACTATCACCTGTCACTATATGCGTTGTCATCAGGACTGTGGAGCCGAAGTTGGTATAAAATGGACCGACTCGGACTCCTAAAATATATAATAAATTGGGTACAGTGGCTCAATGCAATATGTTATAAATATTTTTTCACAAGAATTTGGGAAAGTTATGAAATGTCCTATAAATGTCTGTTCTATTCCTGATCAAAGAATCTCGGCTTTTAGTTGAGATGAATCTGTGCTGCACTTCAGCTACATGATATTAGTGATGTTATCATTTTACTACAGTAAATTTATCACAAACATGAGTCATGTACAGCTGAAACCAGACGTTTCCCTCCACTCTCTATAAAGACACATCTGTAGGTTTTTCTCACCGACATGAAATCAGGATAATCCTTTCCCATTTTAGGTCAATTAGGAACCAAAATTATTTGTAATTGACAAATGCCAGAATAATGAAAGAGAGACAATAATTAAAGGCATTTTTATTACTTTCTGCAAATTCAAAAGTATACATACACTAATGCAGGCGTCACACGGTACGATCTATCGTGCAATCGCACGAGCGATCGTACCCTCCCCCGTCATTTGTGCGTCACGGGCAAATCGCTGCCCGTGTCGCACAAAGTAGTTAAACCGCCGTCACACGTACTTACCTGCTGAGCAACCTCGCTGTAGGTGGCGAACATCCACTTCCTGAAGGAGGAGGGACATTTGGCGTCACAGCGACGTCACACAGCCGCCGGCCAATAGAAGCGGAGGGGCGGAGATGAGCGGGACGTAAACATCCCGCCCACCTCCTTCCTTCCGCATAGCCGACGGGTGCCGCGGGACGCAGGTAAGCTGTGTTCATCGTTCCCGGGGTGTCACACGGAGTGATGTGTGCTGCCCCGGGTACGATGAACAACCAGCGCCATGAAAAATAAACGATTTTTTAAAAATAAGCGACGTGTACACGACTCACGATTTGTGACCGATTCAGCTTCGCTCGGATGTGTCACACGAAATGACGTCCCAAACTATGCCGGATGTGCGTCACGAAAACCGTGACCCCCAACTATGCATCGCACGATAGATCGTCTCGTGTGACTCCCGCATTAGAGTACTATGCATTTGAATAATATGGGACAGCCCATATGATGATGTCATGTCTTTGGAAGCTTCTGGTAGGTTTATTAGCAACATCTTTTGTTCTTGGGTTGATATGCACAAGACCTTGTGACGATGCTGGCGGAAGCAGGTAATATTGTGTCATTATCCACAGTGAAACGAGTACTGTGTGAACATGGGCTGAAAAACTACTCTGCCAGGAAGAAGCCATTACTCCAAAAGAAACATAACAAGCCAAATTATTGTTTGCAAATGATTACAAGAAGGACGATCTTAAAATTTTGGAGACGTCCTGTGGTCTGACAAATTAAAATGGAATTGTTTGGCTATAATGACCATCGTTATGCTTGGAGGAAAAAGGGAGAAGCTTTGTTGCCTAAGGGCACCATCCCAACTGTGAAACCCGGGGGTTGGCAGCATCACGTTGTGTTTTGCTGCAGGAGGGACTAGTGCACTTCACAAAATAGATGGCATCAATACTGAAGCAACATCTCAAGAGATCAGCCAGGAACTTAAAGCTTGGGAGGAAATGAGTCTTCCAAATGTATAATGACTCGAAGCATACAGCCAAACTGGTTACAAAGTGGCTTAAGGATAACAAAGTCAAAGTTTTGGAGTGGCCATCAGAAAGCCCTGATCTCAATCCAATTGAAAATTTATGGGCAAAGCTGAAAAGGCCAATGCGAGCAAGGCAAACTACAAACATGGCTGAGCTACACCAGTTCTGTCAGGAGGAATGGGCCCAAATTCCTACCAACTATTGTGAGACGCTTGTGGAAGGACATCCAAAAGGTTTCATCCAAGTCATACAGTTTAAGGGCAATTGTACTAAATACTAATGAAATGGAGGGAAACTTCACAATACAGAAAGTAATAAAAATGCCTTAAAACATTTTCTCTCTCTCATTATTCTGGCATTTGGCAAATATAAATATTTTTAACTCCTAATTGACCTAAAATGGGAAAGGGTTATTCTGATTTCATGTCCGATAGTGAGAAAAACCTGCATATGTGTATTTATAGAGAGTGTATGTAAATGTGATACGCCAGCCCCAGGGCCGGGGGTACTCTGAACCGGCCGGACTAATCCGGGGTTGTCAGCGGTGGTGGGTTCCGGCTCCGTGACCCTGGCGGTGTCTTTTCAATAAAGGGGGATGATAATTCTATTACAGTGGAATAAAGTTCGTGATGCCACCTGTGGTTGTTGTGGCTATGTGAGCCGCTGCTGCGCTATAGGTTTCCCGGGGCAGGTGATGAGGGCGCAGCTGAGGTAATCTTAAGGTGGCTTTACACACTGCAACATCGCAAACGACATCGCTGTAACGTCACCGGTTTTGTGACGTTACAGCGGCCTCCCCAGCGACATTGCAGTGTGTGAAACACATCAGCGACCTGGCCCCTGCTGTGAAGTTGTGATCGCTACAAATCGTTCAGGACCATTCTTTGGTCCTTTGTTTCCCGCTGTGCAGCATGATCGCTAGAAAGTCTCAGTGTGTAAAGGGGACTTTACAGAGACTCCGCGGCTTTGTCTGTGTAGCGTCCTGATTAGCGGTCACCTGTGAAGGATTCACCGGTGACCGCTAATCCCCCGAGTGACTGAAGTGTCCCCCCCCTCTCTCATACTCACCGATCACCGGTGCTGCACGGCGTTCACACTGCTCCAGCGGCTTTTCCTTTTTTGAAAAAGCCGGCCGCTCATTAAACAATCTCGTATTCCCTGCTTTTCCCCGCCCACCGGCAAATATGATTGGTTGCAGTGAGACACGCTGAGTGACAGCTGTGTCACTGCACCCAATCACAGCAGCCGGTGGGCGTGTCTATACTGTGCAGTAAAATAAATAAAAAATCCGGCGTGCGGTCCCCCCCTATTTTAATTCCAGCCAGATAAAGCCATACGGCTGCAGGCTGGTATTCTCAGGATGGGGAGCTCCACTTTATGGGGAGCCCCCCAGCCTAACAATATCAGTCAGCAGCCGCCCAGAATTGCCGCATACATTAGATGCGACAGTTCTGGGACTGTACCCGGCTCTTCCCGATTTGCCTTGGTGCGTTGGCAAATCGGGGTAATAAGGAGTTATTGGCAGCCCATAGCTGCCAATAAGTCCTAGATTAATCATGTCAGGCGTCTCCCCGAGATACCCTCCATGATTAATCTGTAAATTACAGTTAAAAAACACACACCCGAAAAATCCTTTATTAGAAATAAAAAACACTAACAAATTCCCTCATTACCCATTTATTACCCACAACAAAGCCCTCCATGTCCGGCTTAATCCACGGTCCTCCAGCGTCGCATCCAGCTCTGCTGCATGCAGGTGACAGGAGCAGCAGAAGACACAGCCGCTCCTGTCACCTCCACGCAGCTAATGAAGAGAGCAGTGTGATCGGCTGAGCTGTCACTGAGGTTTCCTGGATCCAGCGGTGGATGCAGCGGTGGCCGCGGGTAACCTCAGTGACAGTCCAGCTCATCGCGCTACTCACCGCCGCACCGGTCAGCTCCACGCAGCTAATAAAGGGAATAGCGCGATCAGCTGAGCTGTCATTGAGGTTACCCGCGGCCACCGCTGGATCCAGGTAACCTCAGTGACAGCTCAGCCGATCACACGGCTCTCTTCATTAGCTGCGTGGAGGTGACAGGAGCGGCGGTGTCTTCTGCAGCTCCTGTCACCTGCATGCAGCAGAGCTGGATGCGACGCTGGAGGACCGTGGATTAAGCCGGACATGGAGGGCTTTGTTGTGGGTAATAAATTGGTAATGAGGGAATTTGTTAGTGTTTTTTATTTCTAATAAAGGATTTTACGGGTGTGTGTTTTTTAACTGTAATTTACAGATTAATCATGGACGGAATCTCGGGGTGACGCCTGACATGATTAATCTAGGACTTATTGGCAGCTATGGGCTGCCAATAACTCCTTATTACCCCGATTTGCCAACGCACCAGGGCAAATCGGGAAGAGCCGGGTACAGTCCCAGATCTGTCGCATCTAATGTATGCGGCAATTCTGGGCGTCTGCTGACTGATATTGTTAGGCTGGGGGGCTCCCCATAACGTGGGGCTCCCCATCCTGAGAATACCAGCCTGCAGCCGTATGGCTTTATCTGGCTGGTATTAAAATAGGGGGGGACCGCACGCCGGATTTTTTAATTATTTATTTACACGGCACACAGAGCCGCGCGGCATTAAATTAAGTCGGGTGAAGTTCACCTGCTTTTTTGACACGTCCCCAACGACCAGCTAGTCGCTCTGTAGGTCCGGATCGCTGTTAGGTCGTTGGCCAGGTCTGCCTGTTTGACAGCTCACCAGAGACTTTGTAGCGATCCCGGCTAGGTTGAGATCGCAGGTTGGATCGCTAGAAAGTCTCAGTGTGTAAACCCAGCTTTACTCCCGACAGGTGGAGTGAGGCCCCGAGATAACCGTTGATAATATGGAAAGTCTATGAGGGCAGGTTGTGACGCAGGAGGAATGGAGACGACACCAGGGCTTTGCAACAAGTCTTTTACTCACTGTATTGATTCAAGCTTGACAGCCTTTTTAGTCCATCCAGTGTGCTGGGATCCCCAGTGATGGGCATCCGCCGATCCCGAGTAAATCTAAGGCCAGTACCGGTTCTTCCTTTTGTTTGCCTTTCCTGGCCGTCTCTCTGCGCTGACTTTCTCCCTCCTGTCCTGCGCCTCCACACACAGTGCCCTGAGCCAGGGGCCACGGACCTGTAATGGGACTTCTGCCTGCCTGCCTGGCTCCCTCTGGGGACCTTCAAAGGGATTTCTGCCGGCCTGGCTCCGTAGTCCTCTGTGGCCCCCTTCCAGCGGATTTGTGTGCTGCTTGTGGCCCAAAGGTGCGTACAGCCACCCTGGTCTCCGGTGTTACTAGGAAGTCCTGAAGTATCGTCCTAGACTAGGGTCTGGAACCCCATTTGCAACCAATCCCTTCTCCTTGAGCTACTGTCTGTGAAACATGACAATAGGGGTATCTGACACACTTCCCCTAAGTCACTGGACTCTTTCTTCCATCTCCTCAGAGTTGAGCAGGACCCCTGGGGCCCTCACCCCTAGTCGGTCTCCTCCCTCCTCCTGAATATATCTATATATCCCCAGCACACACAATGAAAATGGAGGACAAAGAAGGGAATTTTGTTTACTTACCGTAAATTCCTTTTCTTCTAGCTCCAATTGGGAGACCCAGACAATTGGGTGTATAGCTACCGCCTCCGGAGGCCACACAAAGCACTACACTCAAAAGTGCAAAGCCCCTCCCCTTCTGGCTATACACCCTCCCGTGGGATCACGGGCTCCTCAGTTTTAGTGCAAAAGCAAGAAGGAGGAAAGCCAATAACAGGTTTAAAGACAAATTCAATCCGAAGAAACATCGGAGAACTGAAACCATTCAACATGAACAACATGTGTACCCGAAAAAAACAAAAATTCCTAAGAAAACAGGGCGGGTGCTGGGTCTCCCAATTGGAGCTAGAAGAAAAGGAATTTACGGTAAGTAAACAAAATTCCCTTCTTCTTTGTAGCTCCTAATTGGGAGACCCAGACAATTGGGACGTCCAAAAGCAGTCCCTGGGTGGGTAAAAGAATACCTCGTGATAGGGCCGTCAAACAGCCCCGTCCTACAGGTGGGCAACCGCCGCCTGAAGGACTTGTCTACCTAGGCTGGCGTCCGCAGAAGCGTAGGTATGCACCTGATAATGCTTGGTAAAGGTGTGCAGACTCGACCAGGTAGCCGCCTGGCACACCTGCTGAGCCGTAGCCTGGTGCCGTAATGCCCAGGACGCACCCACGGCTCTGGTAGAATGGGCCTTCAGCCCTGAAGGAACCGGAAGCCCCGCAGAACGGTAGGTTTCAAGAATTGGTTCCTTGATCCACCGAGCCAGGGTGGATTTGGAAGCTTGCGACCCTTTACGCTGACCAGCGACAAGGACAAAGAGTGCATCCGAGCGGCGTAAGGGCGCCGTGCGGGAAATGTAGATCCTGAGTGCTCTGACCAGATCCAACAAATGCAAACCCTTCTCAAATTGATGAACTGGATGAGGACACAAGGAAGGTAATGTGACATCCTGATTGAGATGAAAGGGGGAAACCACCTTAGGGAGAAACTCAGGAATCGGACGTAGAACCACCTTGTCCTGGTGAAACACCAGGAAGGGAGATTTGCATGATAGCGCCGCTAGCTCGGACACTCTCCGAAGAGACGTGACCGCTACTAGAAAGGCCACTTTCTGTGAAAGACGAGAAAGGGAAACATCCTTCATAGGCTCGAAAGGCGGCTTCTGGAGAGCAATTAGAACTTTGTTCAGATCCCAGGGCTCTAACGGCCGCTTGTAAGGAGGGACGATATGACAAACTCCTTGCAGGAACGTGCGTACCTGAGGAAGTCGTGCTAGGCGTTTCTGAAAAAATACAGATAGCGCTGAGACTTGTCCTT
Organism: Anomaloglossus baeobatrachus; assembly: GCF_048569485.1. Lineage (NCBI taxonomy): Eukaryota > Metazoa > Chordata > Amphibia > Anura > Aromobatidae > Anomaloglossus > Anomaloglossus baeobatrachus. The sequence goes on along the minus strand of NC_134354.1, from coordinate 97,123,088 downwards.
TAAGGGAGCTGAGCGACAAACCTTTTTCCAACCCGGATTGCAGGAAGGAAAGAAAAGTAGGCAATGCAAAAGGCCAGGGAGAAACTCCCTGAGCAGAGCACCAAGATAAGAATATCTTCCACGTCCTGTGGTAGATCTTGGCGGAGGATGGTTTTCTAGCCTGTCTCATGGTGGCAATAACATTTCGAGATAATCCTGAAGACGCTAGGATCCAGGACTCAATGGCCACACAGTCAGGTTCAGGGCCGCAGAATTCAGATGGAAAAACGGCCCTTGAGACAGCAAGTCTGGTCGTTCTGGTAGTGCCCATGGTTGGCCTACTGTGAGGTGCCACAGATCTGGGTACCACGATCTCCTCGGCCAGTCTGGAGCGACGAGGATGGCGCGGCGGCAGTCGGCCCTGATCTTGCGCAGCACTCTGGGTAACAATGCCAGAGGTGGGAACACATACGGTAGCCGGAACTGCGACCAATCTTGAACTAAGGCGTCTGCCGCCAGAGCTCGGTGATCGTGAGACCGTGCCATGAAAGCCGGGACCTTGTTGTTGTGTCGTGACGCCATCAGGTCGACGTCCGGCATCCCCCAGCGGCGACAGATCTCCTGAAACACGTCCGGGTGAAGGGACCATTCCCCTGCGTCCATACCCTGGCGACTGAGGAAGTCTGCTTCCCAGTTTTCCACGCCTGGGATGTGAACTGCGGATATGGTGGATGCCGTGTCTTCCACCCACGTCAGAATCCGTCGGACTTCCTGGAAGGCTTGCCGACTGCGTGTTCCTCCTTGGTGGTTGATGTACGCTACCGCTGTGGAGTTGTCCGACTGAATTCGGATCTGCTTGCCTTCCAGCCACTGCTGGAAGGCTTGTAGGGCAAGATACACTGCTCTGATTTCCAGAACATTGATCTGGAGGGTGGACTCTTCCTGAGTCCACGTCCCTTGAGCCCTGTGGTGGAGAAACACTGCTCCCCACCCTGATAGACTCGCGTCTGTCGTGACTACCTCACAGGATGGGGGTAGAAAGGACTTTCCTTTCGACAATGCGGTGGGAAGAAGCCACCACCGAAGAGATTCCTTGGCCGCCTGAGAAAGGGAGACGTCTCTGTCGAGGGACGTCGACTTCCCGTCCCATTGGCGGAGAATGTCCCATTGTAGTGGACGGAGATGAAACTGCGCGAAAGGGACTGCTTCCATTGCTGCTACCATCTTCCCTAGGAAGTGCATGAGGCGTCTCAAGGGATGTGACTGGCCTTGAAGGAGAGATTGCACCCCTGTCTGTAGTGAACGCTGTTTGTCCAGCGGAAGCTTCACTATCGCTGAGAGAGTATGAAACTCCATGCCAAGATATGTTAGCGATTGGGTCGGGGTTAGATTTGACTTTGAAAAGTTGATGATCCACCCGAAACTCTGGAGTGTCTCCAGCGCAACGTTCAGGCTGTGTTGGCATGCCTCTTGAGAGGGTGCCTTGACAAGTAGATCGTCCAAATACGGGATCACAGAGTGACCTTGAGAGTGCAGGACTGCTACTACTGCTGCCATGACCTTGGTGAAGACACGTGGGGCTGTCGCCAGCCCGAAAGGCAGAGCTACGAACTGAAGGTGTTCGTCTCCTAAAACGAAGCGTAGAAAACGCTGGTGCTCTGGAGCAATCGGCACGTGGAGATAAGCATCTTTGATGTCTATAGATGCCAGGAAATCTCCTTGAGACATTGAGGCGATGACGGAGCGAAGGGATTCCATCCGGAACCGCCTGGTTTTTACGTGCTTGTTGAGCAGTTTTAGATCCAGAACGGGACGGAATGACCCGTCCTTTTTTGGCACCACAAACAAGTTGGAGTAAAAACCGTGACCTTGTTCCTGAAGAGGAACGGGGGTCACCACTCCTTCCGCTTTTAGAGTGGACACCGCTAGCAGCAGAGCATCGGCTCGGCCGGGAGGTGGAGAAGTTCTGAAGAAGCGAGTTGGAGGACGAGAGCTGAACTCTATCCTGTACCCGTGAGACAGAATGTCTCTCACCCAACGGTCTGTGACCTGTGGCAGCCAAATGTCGCCAAAGCGGGAGAGCCTGCCACCGACCGAGGATGCGGAGAGAGGAGGCCGAAAGTCATGAGGAAGCCGCCTTGGTAGCGGGTCTTCCGGCTGTCTTTTTTGGGCGTGACTGAGTCCGCCAAGAATCTGAGCTCCTCTGATCCTTTTGAGTCCTTTTGGACGAGGAGAATTGGGACCTGTCTGAGCCTCGAAAGGACCGAAACCCCGACTGTCCACTCCTCTGTTGGGGTTTGTTTTGTCTGGGCTGAGGTAAGGATGAATCTTTACCCTTGGAGTGTTTGATGATTTCATCCAAGCGCTCACCAAACAGTCGGTCACGAGAAAATGGCAAACTGGTTAAACACTTTTTGGAAGCGGAATCTGCCTTCCATTCCCTTAACCACAAGGCTCTGCGTAAAACCACGGAGTTGGCTGACGCCACTGCCGTACGGCTCGTAGAGTCTAGGACAGCATTAATCGCGTAAGACGCAAATGCAGACATTTGAGAGGTTAAGGATGCCACCTGCGGAGCAGATGTACGTGTGACCGTGTCAATCTGTGTAAGACCAGCTGAAATAGCTTGGAGTGCCCATACGGCTGCGAATGCCGGGGCCAATGACGCGCCAATAGCCTCATAGATGGATTTCAACCAGAGCTCCATCTGTCTGTCAGTGGCATCTTTAAGTGCCGCCCCATCTTCCACTGCAACTAAGGATCTAGCTGCAAGCCTGGAGATTGGAGGATCCACCTTGGGACACTGGGTCCAGCCCTTGACCACGTCAGGAGGGAAGGGATAACGTGTATCCTTAAGCCGTTTGGAAAAACGCTTATCCGGATAAGCGTGGTGTTTCTGGATTGCCTCTCTAAAGTCAGAGTGGTCCAGAAATAAACTTAATTTACGTTTGGGATACCTGAAATGAAATTTCTCCTGCTGTGAAGCTGGCTCTTCCACAGAAGGAGCAGGGGGAGAAATGTCCAACATTTTATTGATGGACGCTATAAGATCATTCACTATGGCGTCACCATCCGGTGTATCCAAATTGAGAGCGGTCTCAGGATCAGAATCCTGATCCGCTCCCTCTGCCTCATCATACAGAGAGTCCTCTCGCTGGGACCCTGACCAGTGTGATGAAGTCGAGGGCCGCTCATAGCGAGCTCGTTTAGGCTGTCTGGGACTGTCGTCCGTGTCAGAGCCATCACCCTGGGATGCAAGTGACACCCCCGGATCCCTGAGCTGTTCCAACTGAGGTGGACCAGGGAGTAATGAGTTAACAGTGCCCATGGCCTGAGCCACTGGTCTAGACTGCAATGTTTCAAGAATTTTAGTCATAGTCACAGACAATCTGTCAGCAAAAACTGCAAACTCCGTCCCTGTCACCTGGACAGTGTTCACAGGAGGTTCTGCCTGGGTTACCTCCAGCAGAGGCCCCGGCCGAGCAAATGCCACAGGGGCCGAGCACTGCACACAGTGGGGGTCAGTGGCACCAGCCGGTAGAACAGCCTCACATGCGGTACAAGCAGCATAGAAAGCCTGTGCCTTGGCACCTTTGCTTTTTGCGGTCGACATGCTGTTGTATAATCTAGGAGGGTATATAGCAGAGAATCACCAGCGACCGTACAGTGCAATGTATAGCTGCAAGCATAAAAATACAAATATACACTTCGGCACCAGTGGGGGTCAGCCCTTGAGGGCAGCTTACCGCCCGCTCAAAAGCGGGTGTGTGGGCACCAGAATCCCGTGTCTGGGTCTCCCAGCCTCCTCTCTCCAGCTCAGACTGCACACAGGAATGGCTGCCGGCGTCCTGTGAAGAGGGGCGGACTGTGGGCGTGCCTCAAACAAAGAGCGGGAAACTGGCGTCCCACTGTGCCCAGTGTGAGGGCTGGAGTATGCAAAGCAGACTCCAGCCCTCTGCGCTGACGTTCTGTACAGCGTCCCGCCCTTCCCCTGACTGGCAGGCCTGGGGGCGGGAACGAACCGAAACTAGGCCGCAAAAGCCGGGGACTCGAGTAATAAGTGCGGCCGTCATATATGCACGGCCAGCGCGGAAGTACCCGGCGCACCACAGGTCCCAGCCGCGCCGCAGCGAAAAAACTGACACAGCGGCCGGCGCGGCAGTTTCAAATACATGTCCCCTCTCAGCAGAGCTGTAGATAGGCATGGCACCAGCGCGCAGCGTTGTTGTCCCCGGCGCACTAACACACCCAGCAATGCTGCGGTGTGCGCGCGATATGTACGGGGACGCAGAGTACCTTGACGTAGCAGGGCCTGTCCCTGACGATACTCAGCTCCATTCCAGCAGATTCTCCAGGGGCTGTGGATGGAGCACGGTCTCAGTGCCTGGAGACCGGTAAATAAGAATTATTCTTACCGATAATTCGGTTTCTAGGACCTTCCACGACAGCATAGGAGGTTGTCTCTCCACGCCCTAATTGGGACAGGAAGTTCAAGAGGTTTAAAAGGACCCTCCCACCTCCCACAGCCAGTGTCTTACAAAGAATCCATAGCATATGAGAAGTACTACACATTCAGGAATACATGAATACATAGGGGAGGGAATTACCTGCTGTCATGGAAGGTCCTAGAAACCGAATTATCGGTAAGAATAATTCTTATTTCTCTAGTCCCTTCCACGACAGCATAGGAGGAATACCAAAGAATTGATACCTAGGGGGGGACCACAGCCTGCAGGACTTTCCTGCCAAAGGCCAAATCCCTGTTGGAATCCAGATCCAGACGATAATGCTTCGTGAAAGTATGGAGCGAAGACCACGTAGCCGCCTTGCAGATCTGCTCAGGGGAGGCCCCTGCCCGTTCGGCCCAGGAGGCAGAGGTAGCCCTGGTGGAGTGCGCCGTGAATCCAGTAGGCGGAGAGAGATGCTGAGCGAGGTATGCATCTCTAATTGCTCGCACAATCCAGTTGGCGACTGTACTCTTAGCCACCTTCTTGCCCTTATTGCGGCCAAAGGGCTGGATGAACAGGTTAGAATCAAGGCGCCAAGAAGCAGTAACCTCTAGGTAGTGCAACACTATCCGACGGACATCCAAAGAATGAAACACTTCCTCACCCGGAGTCCGAGGATTCTGACAGAAGGAAGGCAGGACGATGGACTGCGAACGGTGAAAATCCGAAACCACCTTGGGAAGGAAGGAAGGGTCCAGCTGAAAAACAACGCTGTCATCTCTGATGGTCAGGTAAGGTTCCCTAACAGACAAAGCCTGAAGTTCGCCGACTCTGCGAGCAGATGTAATAGCCACAAGAAAAGCAGTCTTGTGAGAAAGAGAACGAATGTTACAAGAGCACAGAGGTTCAAACGGAGACTGAGATAGTCCTGTAAGGACCACATTGAGATCCCAGCGAGGCGTCAGGACCCTCTGACGTGGACAGAGTCTACTAGCGGACACAAAGAACCGACGGATCCAACGATGATCTGCCAGAGCCGTGTCAAAGACTGCACTGAGTGCTGACACCTGAACTTTCAGGGTGCTAGGCCTAAGACCTAAGTCTAAACCACTTTGGAGAAAGTCCAGAATCTGCGCAATATTAGGCCGAAGAGGGTCAGGAGGCCGAGAACCACACCAGGAGGAAAATCTCTTCCAGATTTTGTTGTATATACTATTAGTCACAGGTTTACGGTTCTTCTGCAGCGTAGCCACAACTTTGTCAGAAAGCCCTTGGGCCTTCAGTGCCCGGGCCTCAGAAGCCAGGCAGCCAAGTTGAGTTTCTGAGGAGCCGGATGGAAAATCGGACCCTGCGACAGTAAGCTTGGGTCTGAACCTAAGAGGACTGGGCCGTCGATTCCTAGCGTCAGGACCAGGCTGTACCAACTCCTCCGGGGCCACAGAGGGGCCACCAGTATAGTTGGGACCCCCTCGTCTCTGATCTTCCTCAGGGCCCGTGCGAGAAGAGGAAGAGGGGGGAACGCGTAAGCGAGGCGAAAGGACCAACTGTGGCAGAAAGCGTCTACCCCTAACGCCTCGTCCCTTGGGTTCAGGGAGAAATATGTTGCGACCTTGCGATTCCCTGCCGAGGCAAAGAGGTCCACCTCTGGTGCACCCCACCTCGCCACTAGAGAGCAGAACACCGCCTGATCCAGGCTCCATTCCCCCGGATGAACATCCCGACGACTCAGGAAATCCGCCTGAAGATTGAGGGAGCCCTTCAGATGGACCGCAGAAAGGGAGAGCAGAGATTGTTCTGCCCATTGAAAGATTCGGGAGGACACTGATTTCAGGGCGCCTGAGCGTGTACTGCCCTGATGGCGGAGATGTGCCACCGTTGTGACATTGTCTGAATATACCAGGACGTGAGAGTCCCGGACGAGGTCCTGAGCCGCAAGGAGGGCTTCCCTGACTGCCCTGAGCTCCCGGTAGTTGGAGGATTGGGAACTGACGTAAGGACTCCAGACCCCTTGAAATGGGGAATTTGCCACCATTGCCCCCCATCCTCGTAGGCTGGCATCTGTGGTCAGTGTAACCAGGGGACTCTGAGTCCAGGCAACCCCCACCTGCAGGTTGGCGGGACTCAGCCACCAGAGAAGGGATGAGGAGACGGACTCCGAGAGGCGAAACCTTCTGTTTAGGGATGACGGGAGTCTGTCCCAATGTGCCAGGATATGATCCTGGAGACACCGAGAATGGGCCTGAGCCCACCTGACCGAGGGAATGCAGGATGTCATGGAACCCAGGGCCGACATAGCCGCACGAAGCGTCGAGCGAGCCTGCCTGCGGAGTTTTGATATTTTGGATAACAGAGCTATCCTGTGGCCCTCTGGGAGAAAGGATGCCTGTCTGTCGGAGTCCAGCAGCACTCCGAGAAACTGCCGAGTGGAGGAGGGGGTTAACTGTGATTTCTTGAGATTGGGAATCCATCCCAGAGACCGAAGGATTCCCAAAGAACTCTCCACATGGCTCCGGAGGGTTGGAGCAGACGGAGCCATGAGAAGAAAGTCGTCCAGATACGGAACTATACAGATACCCTGCAATCTTATGAAGGCGACCACCTCAGACATGATCTTGGAAAAGATCCTTGGAGCTGAGGAGATCCCGAAGGGAAGTACATTGAATTGGAAATGAAGTACTTCCTCCCCGTGAAGCACCGCAAACCTGAGGTATTGTCTGTGTCCCGGATGGACGGGTACATGGAAGTAGGCATCTTTCAGATCGATAGAGGCCATCTGATGGTGTAGACCTATCAGGGGAATAGCTGATTTCACCGACTCCATCTTGAACCGCCGGTACCTGACCTGACGGTTTAGACTTTTTAAATTGATAATTATACGGACGTCGCCGGATGGCTTCTTGACCAGGAAGAGACGGGAGTAGTGTCCTACCCCTTCTTCCTGACTCGGGACTGGGGAAACGACCCCCGAGTGCACTAGCTCTATAATCTTTGTGTACAACAGAGTCTGTGAACCCGGTGACGCCAGCGCAGTGACTCGGAGACCCGGAAGAGGGGGGGAAAGGAATTCTATGAGAAGACCGTCCGAGATGATCTTCAGAACCCATTGGCAAGAGGTTATGGACTGCCACTGGGTAAGAAATGCCGAGAGTCTTCCCCCCACCCGGGCCGAGTCACTGTTTGTCCTGCTGAGGACGTTGCTGATGTGGAGGGATGAGGATGTTTCTCCCTCTACCTTTGGGATAGCTCCACCTGCCTGCCTTCCCTTTCCCTCTGGGCTGGGAGGCCTGAGGCATCGAGGGACGAAAGGACCGCTTCCTGTTAGGTCTAGGATCGGGCAAGGCCTTACGATCAGTCGCCTTGTCCAGGATATCATCCAGGGCAGGCCCAAACACTAAATCCCCTTTAAACGGAAGGGAACAAAGCCTCATTTTAGAGGTGGAGTCTCCACTCCAGGCCTTAAGCCAGAGGGCACGTCGGGCAGAGTTAGAAAGCACCGAGGTCCTGGCTGCCAGGCGGACAGATTCCACCGAGGTATCTGCCAGAAAACAGGTAGCCTTCCTAAGCAAGGGAAGGGATTCCAGTAATTCCTCCCTAGGGGTCCCTTGTGAAATATGAGCCTCCAACTGGTCTAACCACCTAATTAGGGACCTGGATACGCAGGTGGAGGCAATGTTGGCATGAATAGAGGAAGACGATGCCTCCCAGGACCGCTTCATCAGGCCCTCTACCTTCCTATCCATTTGATCCTTCAGTTGGGAAGTATCCTCAAAAGGAAGAGCCGTTTGCTTAGCTACCCTAGCCACCTGAACGTCCACCCTTGGGATCTCCCAATGTAGTCCCGAAGGTTCCAGAGGAAACCGGCGTCTAAGGTCACTCCGTACCCGCCTCTCAGGACATTCCCATTCCTGAGAGACAATATCCAATATATTGGCATGAACTGGGAATCCCAATTGTTTGACTGACTTCAGGCCAGCAAACATTTCGTCCTGGATTGAAGGAAGAGACTGCACTTCCTCTAAACCCATAGTGCTCCGAACTGCCTCAATAAGATCCCCCAACTCTTCTGAGTGAAAGAGAAAGGACTGGTCAGACCCCCCAGATGGAATTCCGTCATCAGGACCCTCAGAGGTGGAATCAGCGTCCTCCTGATCAGAAGGGGTCGACTGGAGTCTCCTCTTTTTTGGAGGAGAGGGTCCAGTAGCAGGGCCAGGAGCAGGGCCAGGAACAGGGCCAGGAACAGGGCCAGGAACAGGGCCAGGAACAGGGCCAGGAACAGGGAGAGAAGCCAGTGAGGCCCTAATCTCCTGTTTCATCATGGACCGCAACTCATCTATCAGAGATGGTTGTTCGGCCCTAATAATCTGGTCCGTACATTGCTGGCAAAGCTTTTTATCCCATACTGCAGGGAGCTTCTTTATACAGATGGGACATTTTTTAATTTTGTCCACTCTGTCAGGTCTATCAGGCTTATCGGACTTGTCAGTTTTTTCTGACTTCTCAGGCTTCTCTGATTTCTCATTTCTGTCAGTTTTCTTGGTGGCCTTGTCCTCCTAGAAAACACAGAGCAGAGAGCCATAAATCAACTGATGAGACCTATGTCCGAGGGACCATTCCCCCTCCATACTCACAGTAGCAGGGGGCACACTGGGTTCTGCAGAGGCAGCTGCAGCGGAAGACATGACAGGGAGCACGGTCTTACCATGATCTGATGTCTTCGTGGCAGCCCTTATGGAAAAGGGCCTGCCTCCCCAGTGACGGTGCACGTTTTCCCCGCCTCCCGCATCCGGTCCTGGGCAGGCCGAGTCACTGTCGGCGTGCCTCCACGCTGCCCTCCGCAAACCGGAAGCGCTCGACCGGAAGTCCGCAAGACCGGAAGTCCCGCCCCCGGGAGCACTTCCGGATCGCTCCGGCAGCGTGCATGCGGGAAGCGGCCGGCGGCTCAGGGAGGACGCCGGCCGGGGAGCTCAACAGCCTGCATCACCCCTCAGGATGATCCGGAAGGCTGGAGCAGCGGTCCCCCACAGCGTGAGGGAACAGCAAGGGAGGAGCGGCGAAGGCCCGACCGATGCTGTCCGGCTGAAGGTAATAGGGGGAAAAAAAAAAAAAAAAAATATACTGCAGGTCGCCGGCCACCACAGCATAGGAGAAAAACAAAACCTCTCCATGCCCCATGGGGACAGGAAAGACACTGGCTGTGGGAGGTGGGAGGGTCCTTTTAAACCTCTTGAACTTCCTGTCCCAATTAGGGCGTGGAGAGACAACCTCCTATGCTGTCGTGGAAGGGACTAGAGAAAATCCCACTTCACCCAGAGCCCGAAGGGGGATGGGGAAGGATGCAGCATGTGGGCTCCAGCCTCCGTACCCGCAATGGGTACCTCAACCTTAACAAACACCGCCGACAAAAAGTGGGGTGAGAAGGGAGCATGCTGGGGGCCCTAGTATGGGCCCTCTTTTCTTCCATCCGACATAGTCAGCAGCTGCTGCTGACTAAACCGTGGAGCTATGCGTGTATGTGTGCCTCCTTCGCACAAAGCATGAAAACTGAGAAGCCCGTGATCCCACGGGAGGGTGTATAGCCAGAAGGGGAGGGGCCTTGCACTTTTGAGTGTAGTGCTTTGTGTGGCCTCCGGAGGCGGTAGCTATACACCCAATTGTCTGGGTCTCCCAATTAGGAGCGACAAAGAAATTATGAATGCAAGTGACTTTATTTTGACAGACTGCAAAAAGTGGACCTCGACTAGAGCAACATCCCAATGTTTCGGCTATTACGCCTTTTTCAAGGTAGTTGCGTCAAGTGCAAAATCATTTTTATTTTTTGCATTTTTGATTTTTTTTGGTTCCTCTTTTCGTTCTACATGTCATCTAGTCTTGCACTTTATTAACCACCATATATGTGTGTTTTTTGTCACAGATGCCTCAATAGAGATCCTCCCTATTACACTTTTACTGCACCTTCTTTCTCCAATTGCACTCCCTGCAGCAGGTCAATATTACTCTAGGCACCTTCCATGGAGTGCTTCCACAGCCTTGCATTTATTCTCCCCATTCACTCCATTATACTGGTCCTTGCTGCATCGCTGAGCCCTTTATTTTTACCGTTACCACCGCCCCTCACCCAGACATGTGACTGTATACATCACACGCATGCACTGTGCATGCGTTCCACAGGTGCGTTCCACCACGCTATACAGGAAGTGATGAATAGAGCACTAGTCCACTATCGCCAAGCCCCTAGTGCTTCCCTAGATCACCGCCCACTACCCGGACATGCGACCGCTGTCGTCGCACGCATGCGCTGTGCATGCGTTCCACCATGCGGAACCGAAAGTGACGTTCACCGCTCCACTTCCTATAAGATGGCGCTCCCCATATACCCTGTTACCGCCACTGCCGCCGTATACACCGCTCATTCTGCGTTCCCTGGGCTCATCCTGCAGGTACCGGTACTGCGCCACCCTCTCTGGTACACTCTATTATCCTCTATGGTTCTTAATTATCTCCTGCTTTCATTACAGGCGCTCTTTCACCCTCCATACCTGTCTCATTGTCCATTTACCACTGTGGTATGTATTTTTACTGTCTAAGGGTATGTGCGCACGTTGCTTTTTACCTGCTTTTTACCTGCTTTTTTGCTGCTTTTTCTTCTGCGCTGTTTAATGCCAAAATGGATGTGTTCTTCTATTCAAGCAAAGTCTATGGGAATTTGGGTTTCTTGTTCACACTATGTTGTTCAAAAATGCTGCCTTTTTGTGGCCGAACTTTGGTCAAAAACTCAGCTTTGCAGTGCAAAACCCAAATGGCAAAAACAATTGACATGTTGCTTCTTTGAAAAGCTGAGTTTTTGACCAAAGTTCTGCCTCAAAAAGGCAGCATTTTGAACAACATAGTGTGAACAAGAAACCCAAATTCCCATAGACTTTGCTTGAATAGAAGAACACATCCATTTTGGCATTAAACAGCGCAGAAGAAAAAGCAGCAAAAAAGCAGGTAAAAAGCAGGTAAAAAGCAACGTGCGCACATACCCTTAGGCTATGTGCGCACGTTGCGTACTGGCCCTGCAGAAATTTCTGCAGTGATTTGAACAGCACACGTGCGCTTCAAATCGCTGCAGAAACAAAAGCCGGTTCCATGCACTCTGAGTGCAGCTCCTCCCATAGACAGAGCGGGGACTGCAGGCAGAGGGCAGGAAAGAAGTGACATATCACTTCTTAGAACGCGTGCTTCGGGCAGCAGCCGAAGCGCTGCGCTCTAATACGCCACGTGCGCACGTCTCCTGCATAATCTTCATAGATTATGCAGGGGACGCAGGATGCATGCAGTTACGCTGCGGTGCAGATCGCAGCGTAACTGCATGCAAATACACAATGTGCGCACATAGCCTTACTCCAGTAGCTTGTGACACCTCCTGACTTGTATATAACCCCTCTATTGACATAGGACAAGTATATTACCGTGGTTACTATTCTACTCACTATGTTACAATACAGGTTTTCCGCTCATGTATATGTAACCACCATGACATACATTCTCCTCTTATATATATGTTTCTTTCTGTGTGCAGCTTGCTCATTACTTATGGGTGCTTCCCTATTTTCAGTATCTCCTGTTGGTACATTATATTGATCCAGATATTTCTTATACGTTATCAGACTGCCCACTGCAAGATGTGATGATCCTTGCTTCCACTTCTATGATACGGTCGTCCTAAGTGACCCGCGCAGTCTTGATTTTGCACATGACGTACGTGTATTATATTTGTATATAACCTTTGTAAATTTTTGTATATATTATCTGTATTTCCACCTGTATATACTTACACTATTTTTTTTAAACTTTTACAGGCAACTACCTTCAAAAAGGCGTAATAGCTGAAAAGTTGGGATGTTGCTCTAGTCGAGGTCCACTTTTTGCTGTCTGTCAAAATAAAGTCACTTGCATTCATAATTTTGTCCTCCATTGTGTGCTGGGGATATATAGATACATTCAGCAATTTGTTTCCCTTCAAGCACCAGTTCTAAGGCTGCTTTCACACTACGTTTTTTTAACATGCGTCATGAACGTTTTTTGCTGTAAAAGTGGATCCTGCTTTTACAGCAAAAAAACGCATGCAAACGCATGTGTTATTTTGCAGGATCCTGTCACTAAGTTTATGGGCGGGCATTGGAGTCATGT